>NW_023495900.1:0-38747 GCF_904425465.1 Colossoma macropomum | reverse complement strand
AAAAAAAATGCTGAGGCAAAATTAAACCTGTTTTTGGTATTAGGATGCCTGAACGGCTAATATTCATATGTGCAATATCTACAGCAGTCTTGGACAGAAGGCCAAAATCGAACCTGTTCTGAGGTGCTGTCACGCTGGTACTTCACTCCTCAGAGACTCCCCTGCCGCTGTGGCCTGAGGTTGTACCTCCTCCTGAGGCAGGTGGGCTGCTGCCGCCAAATCTGATGTTGCATCCAATCCAATTCCCCCCTAAGATTTATGTTCTCCTTCACAAATCAAGCCCCTGGGCGTGTGCATTCACTGAACAGAAATCAACGCCAAGGAAGAACAACTACAGAAAGCAAAAAATGGCTGTTTGTTATTTATTGTATCAACACTGATTTGTGAAGGGAAACCTAAATTTAAGAGGGGGGTCTAAATCAGATGCAACACCGGCCAACACGGCAGTGTAGTTCATTCTAAAATGTAATCTTAAATTAGATGTATTTCCTCATGATACGGATACTTTTTTCTACAAATGAGCCATTTAGCCTCACAAATTCACCGGCTGCCCCTTTTCGTCTGGCTCAAAATGTGCCCAAATTGGCAATATAACATCTGGCTGAGGAACTACATTTGTGGCCACTGCTGAATCGAATAATGTTAACTGGCAATACCACATAAAAGAAGTGTGTCCGCTATAAGCACTTGAAATTAAAATTTGTTTCCATCATGTTTCTGTTGTTTTATGTCTGTGTATTGTGTGTGTGTGTATATAATCTGTTAAACATTATCCGTAGATATGAGTAGTGCTCCAGACAAGAAAAAATCAATAATAATCAATAATCAATGAAAGAAAATGAAACACAAAAAAAAATTGTGTGATGTGGTGATGATGGTAATGAGCTCAGCCCTACCGTAGACATCACATAAATGCTGTTTGTGGTAATCTGGTTATCATCACAGACATACCTGACAATAGGTTTTCAAAAAAACACCGAATGCATCAAAAAAGCATCAAATGTGGCTGTTACCACAGGATACAAACAAACCTAAAATTTGTGTTTCTGCAGTAATACACATGAATTTCTTTATTGAGGCACCAAACTTAAAAAGACATTTGGGCATTTACCCTTGATATTTAAGCTCTCTCACTGACTGTTACTGGATTCACACATTCAGTTACAAAGGTAATTGGGTTCAGAGGGTTACTTGAAAAACGTACTTTAATACAAATTACTGATTACCTGTCATTTCTAACCTAACCCAAAGAATTACTACGTTACAGTGACGAAACCTGATTACATACTATTACTGCTGTTAAACACTCTCACTATACAGCAGAGCCACAGCTCACTGGCTCCATTCAGCAGAGCCACAACACACTGTCTCCATTCAGCAGATTCACAACACACTGTCTCCATTCAGTAGATTCACAACACACTGTCTCCATTCAGTAGATTCACAACACACTGTCTCCATTCAGCAGATTCACAGCTCACTGCCTCCATTCAGCAGAGTCACAATACACTGTCTCCATTCAGCAGAGTCACAACTCACTGTGTCCATTCAGTAGATTCACAACACACTGTCTCCATTCAGCAGATTCACAGCTCACTGCCTCCATTCAGCAGAGCCACAACACACTGTCTCCATTCAGCAGAGTCACAACTCACTGTCTCCATTCAGTAGATTCACAACACACTGTCTCCATTCAGCAGATTCACAGCTCACTGCCTCCATTCAGCAGAGTCAAAATACACTGTCTCCATTCAGCAGAGCCACAACACACTGTCTCCATTCAGTAGAACCACTGCACACTGTCACCGTTCAGCAGAGACACTGCACACTGTCTCCATTCAGCAGAGCCACAACACACTGTCTCCATTCAACAGAGTCAGAACACACTGTCTCCATTCAGCAGAGCCACAACACACTGTCTCCATTCAGCAGAGCCACAACACACTGTCTCCATTCAACAGAGTCAGAACACACTGTCTCTATTCAGCAGAGACACTGCTCACTGTCTCCATTCAGCAGAGCCACAGCTCACTGTCTCCATTCAGCAGAGCCACAGCACACTGTCTCCATTCAGCAGAGCCACAGCACACTGTCTCCATTCAGCAGAGCCACAGCACACTGTCTCCATTCAGCAGAGCCACAGCTCACTGTCTCCATTCAGCAGAGCCACAGCACACTGTCTCCATTCAGCAGAGCCACAGCACACTGTCTCCATTCAGCAGAGCCACAGCACACTGTCTCCATTCAGCAGAGCCACAGCACACTGTCTCCATTCAGCAGAGCCACAGCACACTGTCTCCATTCAGCAGAGCCACAACACACTGTCTCCATTCAGCAGAGTCACAACACACTGTCTCCATTCAGCAGAGCCACAACACACTGTCTCCATTCAACAGAGTCAGAACACACTGTCTCCATTCAACAGAGTCAGAACACACTGTCTCCATTCAGCAGAGACACTGCACACTGTCTCCATTCAGTAGAACCACAGCACACTGTCACCGTTCAGCAGAGACACTGCACACTGTCTCCATTCAGCAGAGCCACAGCACACTGTCTCTATTCAGCAGAGCCACTGCACACTGTCAACATTCAGTAGAGCCACTGCACACCGTCACCATTCAGCAGAGGCACTGCATGCCGTCTCCTTCATCCCTTTGTGTTGTGGCAAAAAGCTCCTTTAGCAGACAATTTTATCAAGCATTAAAATAACTAAGAGTAGTTTTAAGATAATTCTATGGGTAATCATTTTATTTCATAGTGTACTTGTAATCTGATTGCTGTCTTTTTCTGTAAATATAATGGATTTACTCTTTTATATCCTCACTACATAACACTGATACAAGTATTCTCTTACTACCCAACCCTGGTCACTGATTCTCACACTCACACTACAACGTAGGTTGTAAAATATCAAATGACAGTGTCATGCATGGATATAAAAGAACTATCCCGGAAAACTAGTCTTTTATGAGCAAGGGTGGGTCGAGACTCATCACTTTGTCAAAAACATATCACTGGTTTTAGGTATATCACCCTCCATGGTGCAGAATATTATTAAAAGATTCAGGGAAGCTGGAGAAATCTTTGTGCATGAAGGGCAAGGCTAAAAACCACAACTGAATGCCTGTGACCTTTGACCTCTAGACAGCACTTCAAAACTCGAGCATTTTCCTTTTCCTGGAGGTCCTCTTATGACACTTATGGGTGGGTTTATTTACCTAAAACAGTTATAATTTATTTTTACATGACCATTTTCTATTAAACAGGCTTTCTTGTATTGTGCTTTATTTAAAAATCAGTCCAGACTAAAACACTTCTTATAACTTCAGTGTGAATGGGTGGGGCTAAACTGCTGTTGGCTGAAAAGACAAATATATGTAAATGTCTAGACTTTCGTGACAACAGAAAACAATCAATTCCAAACTGACTGTTTTTACAGCTTAATGTCCTTATTAGGTTTGCACCGACTGAAGAAAGAACAAATTTTAACCGTATCTTAAACTTTACAGTATTTACATTCTACAACCCTGTTTCCAAAAAGTTGGGACGCTGCGCAAAATGTAAATAAAAATAGAATGCAACGATGTGCAAATCATTTAAACCTTATTTAATTGAAAAAAGTACAAAAACAACATATCAAATGTTGAAACTGAGAAATTTTATCTTTCTTTTTTTTTATTTATTTTGCATTTGATGCCAGCAACACATTTCAAAAAGGTTGGGACGGGAAGCATGTTTACCACTGTGTTTCATCACCTCTTCTTTTAACAGCACTCAGTAAGTGTTTGGGAACTGAGGAGACACTGCTGTAGTTTTGAAAGTGATATTTTTCAGTTGACAGTTCGGGGTCTCCTTTGTTGTACTATGTATTTCATAATGTGCCAAATGTCATCAGTGGTGACAGGTCTGGACTGCAGGCAGGCCAGTTTAGCACCCAGACTTTTTTAATACGCAGCAATGATGCTATAATACATGCAGAATGTGGTTTGACATTGTCTTGCTGGATGGCAGCATGTGTTGCTCCAAAACCTGAATATATTGTTCAGCATTAATGGTGCCTTCACAGATGTGCACTAATGCACACCCACACCATCACTGATGCTGGCTTTTGAACTGTGTACTGATAAGCTGGATGGTCCCTCTCCTCTTTAGCCCAGAGGACTCTGCGTCCATGATTTCCAAAAAGAACCTCAAAGTTTGATTTGTTGGACCACAGGACACTTTTCCACTTCGCCTCAGTCCATCTTAAATGAGCTCAGTTCCAGAGAAGGTGGCAGCGTTTCTGTATCCTGTTTATATATGGTTTCTTTTTTATATGTTGTCTTTGTACTAATTGCCATTAAATATAGGTTTTAAATGATTTGCACATCATTGCATTCTGTTTTTATTTACATTTTCCACAGCGTCCCCATTTTTTTGGAAACAGGGCTGTACACTTCACTATTTTATTTTAAAAAAGTGAGGACAATTCAGTTTTTCCCTGATACGGGCCTTTAAGTGTTCTTAAAAGGAAAGGTGAACAGTGGTAAACATGCTCCAGTCTTAACTTTTTTGGAACGTACTGCAGATAAGCAATTTGGTTTGAGTATAAATGTGAAGCTAAATCGTCCTAATAACAAGCAGGAACTGAAGGCCTGGCAGAGCATCACCAGGGAAGAACTCCAGCTTCTGGTGATGTCTATGGGTTCCTAACTTCAGGCAGCTGCTGACTGCAAATTATTTGCAACCAAGTATTAAAATATTAAAAATAACCAGTAACTTTTGCTTATGAAAAAAGGGGGAGGGGTTATGTATGAAAATGGTTGTAATGCCTACATCATTCTCCTGATTTGGATGTAAATACCCTCAAATTAAAGTACTTTTAGCTCTAATTCATTATTTAATTTTAACTCCAATATGCTGTGAAACAATAATAATAACTTTGTCAACATCCAAATATTTATGGATCTGACTGTAAAAAGGTAAATAGATAATTACAGTGTATTATTTATAATTATTACTTCTTGTTAGCATCATTCTTGGATAACTTGCATACCTGTAAACATTCATTCTGCAGGGTAAATATGCATTTTGGAGCAACATATCCTGCCATCTTTTTCAGGGATGTCTCTGCTTGTTTCAGAAAGAAATGCCAAACCACATTCTGCATGAGTTACAACAGTGTGGCTTCACAGTAAGAGAGTGCAGGTGCTAGACTGGCCTGCCTGCAGTTCAAACCTGTTTCCCATTAAATCATGAGATGCATTATTAAATGCAATATACAGCCACAGAGACCCCCAGCTGTTGAGAAGCTGATGTGTTATATCAAGCAAGACTACAACAAATGGGGTCCTCAGTTCCCAAACGATTACTAAACACTGTTAAAAGGAAAGGTGATGTAACACAGTGGTAAACATCTCCTTCTTCCAACTTTTCTGGATCGTGTTGTCGGCATCAAATTTAGAACAAGCATATATACACAAAAATTAAGGTTAAATAGATGAAACATTAAATATCATGTTTTTGTGCTGTTTTCAATTGAATACAGGTCAAAAGGATTTTCAGATCACTGCTTCATGCTTTTATTTCCACTTTACCAAGTGTCACAACTTTTATGGAATTCTAATTTCTTTAAGTTATTATTGTGAATAATAAAGGTTATTAATGTAGCATATAGTTTACAGTTGGATTCCAAACTATAATATATCCATAATATCCATAGTTCATAATAATATCCTTTTAACTGCAAATTCTCCTCTTTCCTACAGAGAAGTGGTGATTTTCCTAAAGAGGGAACGAGCATTTAAGTACAAAGAGGAAGGTGTTTACATTGGCAGCACTGTCACTGGAGAGGATCAGCAGACTACTAAATGAGCTGAAAACATTATTAGTGATTTTTCTCTATAATCATGTTTACATGTATGAATAATTATATTTAATGACCGTGGAATAGTGACATTCATTTGTTTCGCCAATTGTTTATGTATGTATATATTTATAAATGTCATCTTGTGTTAATATGTAAAAATCATGGGTACTTACCTACAGCAGCAATTACAGACAATGCAACACATTCCGCTGTGATAAGTGAAAATTGGACTATGCCTGTAAAATATAAAGCATGGAACCTTAATATATATGTTTTATTAGAAATATATAAAAAATAATGGCCAATATAAAAATATAATTCTGTCAAAGAGAGCTCACACCTGAACCCTCACAAAGAACAACAAGAAAACAGAAATGTAGCATTTACATCAGCTTTATATTTACTACTAAACCACTGAAATGAAATCTATAAGATGATCTTTTTATTTCCTTTATTCAAAAAAGAAATGGATTCCATCTATTTCGTATAAAGGCAGCAACATCCTGCCATTAGAAAAATATCACTGTGCTGCACCACTGATAACCAATCAGCTTTTAAATGGTGTGAGAGGAGTTGATCTGATTGGACATCTCTGCAGCAGGTCTAACCGCACCTGTACATAATGTATTCAGTCTAACTCCTCCCCTATACAGAACTGTGCCGCTATATAATACAAAATCTATACCTGCAACCATGTTTGTGCAGTAAAATATGATACAATTATGTTCCCTAACTGAAGGTACTGAAGGCCCCTCAGGGTACCACCCCAGTGACAAGAGGTGTGACACCCCAGTGACAGTTTAGTACCCTTATTTCTGAGAGTGCCAGATTGTCACAAACTTTAGGACCATCTCAGGATAAGACCAGAAAATATTTGTGATCTCTCATCTGAATTGCCTGAAAGAATGTTCTGACTTCTGATTGTAAACTGCACTGAAATCAATACATTTTAATAAACTGATACAACACAACACAAATATGTATCACATAAAGCAAATATAAATAATTATAGCAATAATAGTAAGAGAGCCATTATTTACATACCATGAAAACGTTTAAAGTATGGACAAAATACAAGTAGCCAAAGAGTCCTTAGAAGATTAACAGCTGAACAAGTGGCAGCCTCACTGATAAATCCTGAAGAAACATGAAATGAGTTTAATGACACTTCTTTTTAACGTCAAGTAAAAGAAAAGATACAAACATCTAGAGGTCAAAACTGTTTGGACACTTTGTTAATATGTCCATGTTGTTTTTGATTTTGTCACAATTGCATAATCAACCAGTGAAGCTGAAGAAAAAAGTTATATATATATATATATATATATATATATATATATATACACACACACACACACACACACACACACACACACATATATATATATATATATATATATATATATATATAAAATCGATAGATAGATAGATAGATACAATTCCAGAGCAAAGTCTCAACAAAGTAAGTGATTTCATAGTCTTTAGAAACAGCAATATTATCACATTGTCAGGTTTAGTCTGATTTCTCCTACAAATTGTAGTGTATTGTTTTATGAGTTTGCATTATAATTCAAGCACATATGGAAAATGGAAATCAGGATAAATTTCTGAACAATAAACCATTAACTGTTACAATTAATAAAAACAATAATAATAAATAATAATAAATAATTAATAAATAATTAACCATTTAAAATGTTTTAATTTTAATTTTTAATTAAGATATATTTATGTACCATGAATAGAATATTGCAATCACTACATATCTTATAAGGCACCACCATTAACATCTGTTTTTCCTAGTTCTCCTAATACTCCAAAATTCTAGTTAATTAATTTTTATTAATGTGACAGTATTAAATCTAGTGTACGTTGTATAAAAACAACCATAAAATACTTACCATTAAGCACACCCCAAAGGATGAAGGCCACAAACATAAGAATGTTTGGACCAAAGACGAGAACACGCTGTACGATTACTGTGCAACTGCCTAAAAAGATAAATAACAGCTGCATTTGAGAGTTTTGTAATTAAATAACAAATTCCACTGTCATAAATTTGTCATAAAAGTGTTCAAATGAAGACTTTACATACCGGGCTTTTTACAAAAAGTGTATAGGATGGAGCCAAGAAAAAGTACAGATCCACACAAACAAGTAAAGATACAGAGGACCAGTATCATATTGTGTATGTGGGAAAAACCTAAGAGGAAAAGACAAGAGTTGTGTTACTATATGTGAAATGCAGAACAGCTCAAGATATCAGCAGTATGCAGTCACCAGAACAACAAGGGTGAAAAATAAATTTGACCCTGAACTTTTCAAAGGAAAAAGTCCACTTTCCCCAAACACACAGACCACTGCTATGGGCATGAACAGGCAGAGAGTCAAAGTCGGTGGCAGAACCAATTACAATAATTTCAACTAAGTGGCCCCACCAGGCTTAATACCACTTATAGCAACTCCTTAGACACGGACATCTGAAGCTTGTAAGAGGCTTTTGAGTAAGATAATCATTTTATATGATGCAGTTTTACTGGGACGTCTTACTGTCTGTTTTAGTCTAGCCTGGTGTTGGTTCACAGTTTCTTTTCAAAGAGACACAAAAAACTATTTTTCTAAACTTGAAGGAGTGACATAAAATCTGAATTATACAAACTGAAATATGAACTGTGCAAATACAAGTCATGTCAAAATATTTCACCATTTTTGAGGTATTTTGACTTATTTGTTAAAAATCTGTTGCTTACCACACCAAGGGCAGTGTGTCAAAATTTGGGAGACAACATCTTTTGCAACTCCACATCTGCTCTAACAACTTTGCCCATTATTTGTGTTCTACTGTCTCCAACATGGCATGTTGTGATTGGACCCCTAAAAAAGTCCTCCCAGGGAAGAGCTGGGGGACATTCTGGAAACATGGGAAAAAGGGATTCTGCACAGTGACGAACTTGGAAGAATCGGAAAAGCTCTGTTCTAGGAAGATTAAATTTGCAAACTATTGAGGAGAAACTGCTAAATGTGTTATCAAAGAAATCCTTAAAGGTGGTAATACCCCTGCCCTCCCAACGTATATATATGGAGTCCAGGGTGGCAGGTTTAAATAAATGATTTTTGCATATTGGACTCAAGACAGACACCTCAGTAAAGTGAAACATTCTATGAAACTGGGTCCAGATCTTTAGAGTAGACACTACTAACGTATTGGAGGAGAAATGAGAAGGGAATTCCATGATACACCATGCAGCCTCTGGGTATTTAAACCAAAAGGCCATTTTTTGTATGTTGACTGTGAAATAGTAATACATAAAATTAGGGAGGGCCAAGCCAAAAGAACGGGGAACACTGAAGAATTACCTTCCTGATACGGGGGACACAACCACCCCAAATAAACCCAGTGACAGCCTTATCTATAGAGACAAAGAAGGATTTGAGGAGAAAATTTAGGAAGGACATTCATCTTAATGCACTGCACCCTACCTGCTAGAGAGAGGGGAAGGCTACTCCACCTCTGGAAGTCACTGCACATTTTAGTAAGTAGAGGGGAGAAATTAGCATCCTGAATGAGTGATATTTTCTTGGGTAATATTAACGCCTAGATATTTAAATCCATCAGGGCACAAGCCTAAAGGGGATTTCGGTCTGTGTAATTATAGAAGCAGCAGCATTAATTGGGTAAAACTCGCTTTTGGAGTTTAGCTTGTAGCCCGAATATGAGCCAAATTCTACTAAAATGGAATTAATAACTGGAATGTCAGAAAGGGGTGAGTTACATATATCAAGAGATCGTCTGCATAGAGGGAGAACCTATTTTCAATTCCATACCGAGTGACTCCTTGTATACCAGGAGCAGTTTTAAGAGCAACTGAAAGAGGTTCTATGGCCATAGCAAAAAGTAAAGGCGATAAGGAGCATCCCTGGCATGTACCTCTATGTAAAGAAAAATAATCAGAATATACAGAGTTTGTATGGACACGAGCTAATGGTGCAGTGTAGAGCAACTTAATCCATGAAATCAATGTATTTCTGAACCCAAATTTATTAAGAACTAAAAATAAATAGTCCCATTCGATATGGTCGAAGGCCTTCTCTTCATCTAGCGAAACAACAGCTTCTGGAATCTGCAATTTATCAGACGTATATAATATATTTAAAAGTCTATGGATGTTAGAGAATAAATGCCTACCTTTGATAAATCCTGTTTGGTCCTCTGATATAATAGATGGGAGGACAGTCTCAATGCGTTTGGCCAGAATCTTAACCAGGATTTTGTGCTCATTGCAAAGCAAACTGATGGGATGATATGAGCTGCAAAACGTGGGATCTTTATCCTTTTTAACAGTAAGTGAGATAGTAGCCTGTGTCAGAGAAGGGGGCAAAGAACCCCTTCTCAGTTAAATACCTCCAGCAAAAGAGGTGACAGTTGGTTGTCAAATTTCTTAAAGAATTCTATTCAAAACCCGTCTGGTCCTGGGGATTTACCGCTACTTAAGGATCCAGTAGCTTCAGAAATTTCCTTTAAGGTAAACGGGTGATCCAACTCTTCAGCCATTATAGGGTCTAAACCCAGGAGTGCTAATTTATCTATAAATAAGTGCATAGCAGTAGTGTTAACCGGGCCATCCGAAGTATATAATGAAGAGTAGTCATTTTTAAAAACATTGTTAATGTCTTTAGGATGAGTCAATAAATTCCCATGAGTGTCCCTAATTTGGTGTATTAGTCTAGACGCAGCCTGTCTCCTTAACTGATGCGCTAGTTCTCAAGAAAACTTGGGAACATAAAATAAAGGCTTCGGCATATTTTGTGGAAAGCAAATTGAATTCAGCTTGTAGGTCAAGCTGCTTTTTGATCAATTCTGAAGTGGGACAGGAAGAAATCTGACCATCTAAAGATAGTATGGAACTAGAAAGCTTGTCCAGTTTTTTTTCTTGTTGGTGTTCTTAATATAAGAGGTGTAGGAGATAATTTCACCACGAATAACAGATTTGAGGGACTCCCATAACACTGAATAAGAAACAGAATCAGTTTTGTTAAAGTGTAAGAAAAAACAAATGGAATCTGAAAAATTCAGTACAGAAATTCTCCTCTGAAAGTAGTGTTGGATTAAAACGCCACTGAGGGCGATCTCTCTAATGACTGAGGGTAAGATCCATCTGCAGCAGTGCATGGTCTGAAATAACTATCGCCAAGTACTCAGCTTGGGTGACAAACTGCATGAGCTCGCGATTGACAAAGAAATAGTCAATTCGAGAAAAGGAAGAACGTACTTGAGAATAAAAAGAAGATGATCTTGAATGAGCGTAAAGTTCACGCCAAAGATCGACACAGCCGTTTTCATCAATAAAGAAAAACAACGATGATGCCATTTTTGAGGCTAGAGTTGATGTCAGGTTTGACCGATCTAGTGTGGGATTCCTAACACTATTAATGTCATCTCCAAGAATTAATTTGTGTGAATTTAGATCAGGAATGATGGACAGCAACCTATCCATAAAATCAACATCATCCCAATTTGGTGCATATATATTAATTAATACCACCTGAGTTTGGAAAAGTGAGCCCACTACAATAATATATCTACCATACTGGTCAGATGTGATATTGGAAGGTATAAAGTGTATTCTTTTATTAATCAATATTGCTACTCCCCTAGATCTACTATTATAGTTAGAGTGAAATACTTGGCTAATCCAGGGTTTACGGAGTTGGTATCAAGTCTAGAGAGATGGGTTTCTTGAAGAAATATTTTATCAGCATTCAGGGACCTAATATGATTAAAAACCTTTATAACTTTAATTCGAGACTGTAGACCCCTGACATTCCAGGAAATAAATCTAACTGAATTACTTAAATTGAATTCCATTGTTTAAATGAGAAGAGGAAATGTGATTAAAAAGCATAGGCTTGCAATATAAACAAAGGCAGAAAGCATAGCAACCTCAAGAAGAAAGAGAAAGTGACATTGGGGGAGCGGGGAAGGGGGGAGAGTGGGGGCAAAGGGGGAAAAAAAACACACAACAACAACGCACCCCAACCCAATGAGAGAACAACAGCCCTCTAAACAGTCAAACCCACTTTGAATGTACTTCCAGTGAACACTCCTCAAACAGACTGGCCTAAAACACGTCAAGCACATGTACTTTTTAAATACACCGCCACCCCCGCAGACGCCAACACATATTCCTATACAATGGGAAAGTGTACCCAGTGACAAAAGAAAGTGAAAGTAGCCCCTGAGATCCAGTCTTGGTCAAGCATCCACACATATTTACTAACCGCAGAAACTTACTATTTATGTGTGTTAACCTTTGTGTTTGTGCATTTTCTATTTGTCCTTAGGTACTAAGTTATCAGAAAGGCCAAGCCTAGTTACTATATGCATAGAATATGTAAGCAAAAAGACAGATAGTGGAAGTAATAACTTCTTACATAACATAAAAGGTTCCATATGTGCACAATCCGTATGAAAATAACAATAATTGAAAAATTAGAGAAACGTACCTTATTCACATGTACACTGCAGCTTGTGCGTTAAGAGAACTTTTATCGTAGCTAAATGTAAGTGAACTCTTACTGGTTAACAGATCATGAAAAATGGAAACAAGACTAAGTCACTGGTATTAAGCAGCATAAAGCTACTTTACCTCACAAGACATAAGAGTGGCTCAGCAATTGAAGTGATCTTTCACAAAGGCCTGGGCCGCATCCGGAATTTCAGAAAACTTGAAACCATCCTTGGAAACAACACACAGTCGAGTGGGGTAGAGCATACTGACCTGGACCCCTTCTTTGTATAGCCCAGCTTTTATCGCACGAAATGTGGCCCGTCGCCAAGAGACGTCCGCGCTATAGTCCTGGAAAAATCTGATGTTGTGACCCCGAAAACCCACACCATCCCTGCTCCTCCTAAAGAATTCCTTGTCCTGAAATGACTGAAAGAGCATAATGAAGGGCCTCGACTTGTTAGAGTCTGTGCCACCCGCCACAACTGATCGGCCGAGTCGGTGCGCCCTTTCCAGGATGGGCCGATGCTGGAAGTACTCCAAGCCGAATGCCTCCAACAGCAGTTCTGTCATGAAGTTTGTTGGATCTCACAACTTCTTTAAAGATATTGAGAAGTTATCCAAAAATTTCATATGGAACAACAAAAGAGCTAAAATCTGCCTAAAATCACTTCAACGTCCAAATTCATCTGGTGGTCTAGCTATTCCTAATTTTAAATATTATTTTTGGGCTTTTCAGTTAAGAGCCATAAGGTCATGGTTTGATTCCACTTCTGAAGTATCATGGCGAGCAATAGAACAGCAACTTATTTTTCCCATCAGGCTCCAAGACTTACCCTTTGCTGGTGTTAAACATCGGACCTCACTTCTAAGATATGGCACTATTATTACTTGCTCACTTGAGATATGGGACTGTGTTTGTAAGTTTCTTAAGTGCAATGTGAAACTGCACAAATCCTCTCCCATATGGTTTAATAATTTTCTTCTGACAGGTTCCAAGCCATTTGTTTTTCCCACTTGGTCTAATAACAACATCCGTATTTTGAATGATATTTTTGGCACCCATGGGCTTTACTCTTTTCTCTATTCCTGGTACTTCCTATTTTCTAGACCTGAGACTACACTTTGCACTACGTGCATACGGGGTTCCATGTAATACTCAGTTGAAGAACCATTTCTTACTGGATCATCTGTGTAATCATGAATCTTCCCGAGGCTTAGTCTCACATTTGTATGATTTGTTTATTCGATTTAAGAATTCTTCTTTAGGTGCAGTAGAGCTCTGGAATAGAGACCTGTGTACATTCAGAATTTCTGCAAATTGGGACGTGGTGTGGCGTAGTCATCAGTTAATTCACTTTAAATGAGCTCACAGGATCTACATCACTCCCTGCCGTGCTTTTTTGATGAAGCTTTTAAATGACAAAAACTGTAACAGGTGTCAGCTGGGTTTAGTTGGAGATTATGTTCATGTGTTTTGGTCATGTTCAGTTGTGAAGGCTTTATGGCTGTATGTCATACAAATCTTGTCCGGTTATTTGTCCGTGAATATTCCCTTGTCTCCAGCCTTACTTTTACTTTAATGCTTACTGTACAACAAAAGAAAGTCATGATGGCAGCCCTGACTGCGGCCAAGAAATCAATCTTGAAAGGATGGTTTGAACCTAACCTTTCTTTATCTCAGTTATGGTGTAGATATTTTCTGGATATTCTTATTTTAGAATGGGCAACTGCCAGATTCCACAATGCCAAGGCAGCAACGATTCGCTTTTGGACTGAGGCCATTAATTATGTTAAGACTGTAATCATAGTTGCTTTTGTAGAATGTGTATTAATGTATGATGTACGTGTATGTATGTTTGTACATGTATGTATGTGGATGCCCCTCCCCCATCCTTCTGTGGTGTTGATATGCATGAGTGTTGTTTGTGTATTTGCTATCAAAACTAAAAAAAGTTATTAACAAAAAAAAGAAATTTGTTGGATCTGCGCCCTCTGTCTTCTCTGGGATTCCGATAGCTCTCAAATTTGAGCGACGGGAACGGTTCTCGATGTCATCTCGCTTGTCAACTAGTGCGGAGTTTTCTGTAGTGAGAGATCTGCACTGATTTTCCAGTTGAGCAATCCTATCGCAATGACCTGAAGCGCAGGCTTCCAGGGCCTTGATGCTCCCCGAATACGATTCAAGCGTTTGTTTAATTGAATCCAGAGTGTCAACAATGGGCTGTAGAGCGCTGGAGAGAGCCACAGTATTCTCTGAAAGCAAATAACTTTTCAAGTTTTTGAGCGCTGGCAGGAACCAAAGCAGAGCGTCGGTCGAGTCAGCAATGATGTTAGCTGCCGGTGAGCTAGGCCTCTCTAAGGGTACCGCTGTGTCATGGGAGGGGCTGCCCCCTGCGTGGGCTTGAAAGCCGGTTGAGTCCTTAGCATGTCGCCTTGAGTAGCACTTTGAATAGTCTAGTGATCCACATTTTATAAAGTTTCATCGATGGAAGTTGGACCAGCCAACTGCCATCCTTCAGAAAGACTGACCAAAGCCAGCTGGGGTTTGCCATGTTCACCCAGGCCTGGTGCTGAGGTTGTTCTTGGGTTAACTTTCTCCGATGACCCGGGACATGTCACCAGCGGCTCTCCTCACAAGCTAGAGGCAGTAAGGCAATCCACTTCTTTCAGTGTGATGCTGGGATATCTGTATCCCCCTTTCCTTTTAATAAATCTAGGTGTTTCAGGAGCATCATTTATCCATTCGATGCTGCTCAATTCCCCATGAAATAGCTACCTCCTATTTTCCGCTGATTGCAGTATTTCCTCAAGTGAAAATCAGGTCTCTGGTTTCTCTATCTATATCTATTAATCAAATCTATCATTTAATGTCTTGATTGCCTTGTTATTAATATCCAGCCACTAAATAAGCCTCTACCAAGAGGCTAAATATTTGCTACACACTAATCTAAGTACCTATTGAGACCCACTGTGCTGCACTTATGCTATAATTTATTCATTTTCCTAATCCTGTATCTTTCTTTTAGGTAACAGCACTGGCTTTTGTGTCTGGCAGTGTCTGAGCTCAAAGGTAGTTTGGACACTAACCTATTTGTGCTAGCTAGGATACATTCTCTGAGTGGACAACAAAGAACTGTTGTAAGTCGACCTGGACAAGAACATCTGCTAAACGCTGTAAATATAAATCTAAAAACGAGAGAAGGGATTCTCTCTCATAATTCTCTGCTGGTAGCAGACCCCCCAGCTTCCAAAATAAATAAAAAAAACTCATCAAATCTACAGGATTCATGTGAATGGCATGTTTATCATTCAAAATGGTGAATTTTGCTGAAATGTTTCAAGATTGTACATGTGATTAAAAACAGAAATCATGAAAACATGTCTGGTAAAGTACATCTTGGGTGTATATTTGTGTTTTTCCTACACTCCCAGGAAAAACATTAGAAACTGTCACTGGGCTGGTACTCTAAGTACCTTAAGCTTGGCAACATAATTGTACAATGTTCTGTTGCAGTTATTGCAATTTTTAAGTTGGGACTCTATACACTCTGTCTTGACTCCAGGCTTTTTACTTTCTTTTTTTTATAAAGTTGAAATCTGCCAGTATTAACCTGTTCTCTTGGAAAGTGAACGTAGTGTATCTTTAAAAGTTCAAAGTACACTGTTGGACTTTCAGGAACATGTTGTACATTCTGGGACAAAATGTACCTGTACAGAAAGTCTTTTGACACTGCATTCACACACCTGAATCAGCTTGCTAATCAGTTGAGTTTCAGTGAGTTTTATGAATGATCAACAAGGGAAAGCAATATTTGTTGTTTTTTTTCCTCTATCAAAATTTTGTCCCACCATTTTTGGGTTGCATGACTTAATTTTTACTAGTTGTTAACTCATTCAAAAAAGTATCTGACTAGTTTTCATTTATCATAGTAAAGACACCAACAAGAGTGTTCTGGACATCAAAGAATTCTGGGGGCTAATAGCAGATTTTGAAGTGGATATGCAACTTTTGTGGTATTTCAGGGTCAGATGTAGACAACACTGTTACACTCTGCACCAGTGGGCAGAGTGAACCTGTGTCAAATATACAGCAACTACCAATCTCAACTCAGTTTTTACAACTTAGATTTCTCATCTATATTTCTGTCACTCTTATACAAAAATGATGTAATTATCATGATCAAAATGGGATCATATTAAGGGCTACTTGTAAAGGCCATTATATTACAGACAAATTGTTTATTTGAAAATCTTGTAGGCTACCCTTAAATTACAATACATGTAATCAACATTTTTAGCTTGGGATGCATTAAAATATATATGAATAGCTGATGTTGCCTGTGTGTTTCTAGAATCTCAAAAAAGTAAATTAGTAGTAAATTATGTTCTTGAAGCAATTAGGTCAATTGGTTTAAAGCTTTAGGAAGCTTTGTTTTTTCTGCTATCATTAAATCACACATACAAATTCAATGGGACAAACATGTGTAGCGCAACAGCTACAAATGCAAAAAGAAATATGTGGTTTCACAAGGAAATACAAAAGAGCAGGTTTTGCTACATAAAAGGTTGGCGCATGTGAGATCAGTCCACTGGAGCAGACAGACAGAGGTTACTCTACTCAGGCACCGTCCACAACTAGTCAACGGACACCCCCAACACCTACTAGTGTATTAGTCAATTGATCCATGTTTTTTTCTTGGTTTTACTGAACAGTTTAGGTCGTCCCTGCTCTAGCACACCTGATCCAACTGATCAGCCAATAATCATGCCCTTCATGAGTTTCTTTATGTGTGCCAGAGCAAGGAATACTTGAAACTGTGCTGGACAGTGGGTTCCCAGGACTAGAGTTAAAAACCCCTTGAACTACTCTGTGCAACCCTAAAGCATACCCTACATAAGAAGGTGTGAAAACAAACACACAAAAAACAGCTGAACAGATAACAGGTAACAGGCCTTTAAATATAATGTTCAGAATTAGGTGTTAAAAATTTTTATATTTGCTGAAGGACAAACATAGAAAATAAAGAATGTCTGCTACCAGCTTCAAATGTGTTTTATCTAGATGTGCTACAGGACAAATCAGCATTACCTCGCAACAAAAAATGTACTTTCTAGTGGATAACGCTGGTAACGCTGCATGCATACAAGATTTACTAAGTTACTTAACGAAGATATTGAAAAAAACAGAGCAGTTTCAGTGACCATATTATTAAATATGAAAATGGTGTTCATCTAAATATTCACAGTAAACAAACTAGATGTCAATTCTATTTTTGTTGATATTAGCAAGCCTCTATGTTGGCCACTAAATTCTATTTTAAAATATTCTTCTCACTTTGGTAAGTCACAGTCAACAGGACTGTATTTAGTGTATTTAGTATTGACCTATTACTGCTTACTTTAGAAGCTACACCATGTAGGTTTTGGGGATTTGGGGACCTCTCTGGTGGAAATATGTAATTGCGTATGGAAAAATATTTTGAAAACGTTGTTTATGCTCTGGATCCCTTTCTTGATCGGATGAATCTGATGTTCCAAGCGAGTTGCAAGAGTATTCAAAGAGAACTCAGTCAAAACTTGGTGAAGGACGCGTCTTCCGAAGAAGTGAGTGAATCATCTTCTACTGCCATCATATCATCATCAGTATAATGTTATTTTTGCATTTCAGACCTAAACATTGAAAACAAATTTAGATTATCCTGTGTCTAAAATTGAATACTTACATATTGTGCTAGCTAATTTTAGTGTGTTTACACTGGAAAATGAAGTGGGATGTAGTGAACTGTTAACTGAAAAATAATAAAGTGTGGAACACTATTTTCAGGCTGCCATACACAGCGGAAGGGGAGGAGCCAGGAGAGGACACTGCAGTTTGAAATTTCAAATGGTAGTTAGATGTCATTTTCCTTCAAAAACTGTACGTTTATGCAATATTTATTTTGGGTATTCTTTTTACATTACATATCTAAAGATGTCAACATTTTATGAAGTTAAATAAGAATGCTAGAAAAGAGTCCCCGAATATTCTGTAATAACTCTCAATAAGACGAATCAATCTGAATGAAACAACATGCAATGAGCTCCTCAGTATTTGGAGCTTCGCGTAAGGTGGGATGCCCCTGCGCTGGAGCGATGAGGTAGGCACCGGACAGCCGTCGCGACATTTAACCTCCGTTTGCAACTTCCGGGTGCATACCCCCATACCCCTTCATGTGTCAAGCAGAAAATGGAGATCATTCCAGCATCGCATGTAATGCAATCAATTACACATAGGTCAAGACATGTAGTGTATTTTTTGTGGTTCAGATTGCTGCATCCTAACAGGGGAGATTCACTCGAAAGAGGCCCCGAATATTCTGTTGTAACTCCTGTTTTATATATATATATATATATATATATATATATATATATATATATAAAATCCAGACTTTAGAGAGAGAAGTCCATAACATATCGTGTAAGAATTACATGTTAACTTACCCAGATGTATTTCCACAGTTGTGTGAGCTGAAACCTCCCCAGAGAGCACTTCACATCTATACTGGCCTTTGTCCTCCATTCGGAGAGTCTTTATTCTGAGTGAGAAATTTCCTTTGAATATTTCTTCAGGGCCGAAGAACTCGACTCTGTCTCTGAATCTCTCGTGGGTAAAATCTGTCTGGATCACACCCTCTTGGAAGACCAGCACTGTAATGTCTTGATCCACTTTCCTCCATGAGACCACTTCAAGCTGTTCAGGTGGGATATGGGAGTCTACAGAGCAATTCAGAGTGATGTCTTCACGTGCATACGCAGATACTGCATGACCTCCAGTCACAATCAAATACTCTGAAAGAAGAATCGAATAATTGTATATATACACTGCAGACGTCTCAAATCAAATTAAACAATTTCATAATATATCTCAAATCAAATTTGTTTGGCAATTGATTCAGCTAATTTTGACAAAAAGTCATTGTAGATCCTGCGTCTTACATTTTGGTCAGAAGTGATAATCTGTTTATCCCAGTGAAAGAAACAGAAAGACTACTGCAGCTGTCTAAGGACTACTGTGCACCAGACAAGAAGCATAGTACACCAGCAAAGTGCAGCTATAGCTCATAGTGTCACAGAAAAGCACAGATAAGCAACAAGCTCCAGCTCATTTTATACTCTACTCTTTTTTCATACTCTGATTTAATGGTATAAAAATGTCAACATAATTTAACACAAAAATATTTTATGGACAAACTCAATTCCAAAACAGCTGGGACAGTATGTGAAATGCTAATAAAAACAGAAAGCAGCAATTAGTAAATTCTGTTTGATTTGTAACTGAAAACAGTTCAATAAACATTTGATGTTTTCCCTTAAGAGCTTTATTGTTTTTTCTGTAAATATATGCTCATTTCCAAATATGATGCCAGCAATATGTTTCAAAAAAGTTGAGACAGGCGCATATTTACCATTGTGTTAGATCACCTTTCCTTTTAACAACAATGAATGTAACACTTCAGTTATACAGGTCTTTAGCTGCTGTACAGGTCCTTGACTGTCATATTTTGTACTTCATAATGTACCACATGTTTTCAATAGGAGACAAGCAGGCCTGCTGTTGTAACATGAGCAGAATGTTTCTTGCTGTTATTTTGAAATAAGCATGGACGTCCCTGAAAAAGACGGTGTACAAAAGGCAGCATATGTTGCTCCAAAATGTGTTCAGCATTAGTGATGCTATCACAAATGTGCACGTTACCCAATTATACCCCAGTACCATGGCAGACCCTGGTTTTCGTACTTTACTCTGGTAATATCTTGTCTTTGTACCGCTTTCATTTTAATACAGGTCAAAGTACATTTACAAAGGTTCTGACAACGTTGTTACAACATTGTCAAAAGGTGGTGCCCTTTACGTTGTCTGAACAAGGTTGTTACAACGTTGTCACAACCTCATTATTCAGTAAGGTTGTCAGATGGTATTAAAACTACCTTTTGGCAACTTATCAGAATTTCACAACATAAGCCCAATTCGGACAGGATCAAATTTACATGGGGTCATGGGGTGATTTTCTTCTTTCAGGTGCTCCTGTGATTTTATTTCCGTCCGAATCGGCCCTGTCTGTGTTTTTCTCCCCCATCTTCTGAGAAAATTACAGACTGAATTATCTACTCTTTCTCAGTGAACTCAGCGCTGCTCGGATCATTTTAGCCCCATCTGCGTTTTTACAGGCAGTCGTCGCCTCGCGTTGGAGAAGTTCTCCGAGAGCGCGTATCCACCAGAGATCCTCCTCTATATAGGAATGCTGAATTACGGTGGCATTTTGTTGTTTATCAACGATGATGGAAAAATAACCTACGTTCAACATTAAACAGATCTACATGGTAAATGTCAGTTAACAAAGAAATTCTGACACTGAATTAATGAATGACTGAATTAATAAGGATGATTTATGGTTGAAGTGAGAGGCTTTCTGTGGGAAAGGCGGTGGCACAACCAAAATGCATCTGAAAAGTATACGTAGCATTAATACTATGACGGACTTTTGTTTTGTTTTAAACGTGTTTAATATCTATGGATGTTTACCTTCATAAATGTATAAATGGCTAAAGACTACATGTTTAGGAATTCAAAATATTGAAATTGATCATGATATTCACATGTTGACAGGGCTAAACAACACAAAATGAAATTTTAAAATAAATAAATAAATATAAAAAAGAACTATAAATATAAATTTAGAGAAAAAAAGAGGGGATTAAGATAATATATAATACTATCTTAATCTATTTAATCTCTTAATTTACATTTTAATAAACTGGGGGGGGGGTTTGGGGGGGAATACATGTTTTTTCGCCGTATGGCAACAAAGAAGCTGCAGTCTTACAGTGTGAGTAAACCAGTACACTAACGTTAGGACATTGGCCATTTTCGTTGTCCAGGCTTTAAAAATGTTTGTTTTATTTAAGATTCACAAACTAGAGAAAACTGCACAACTTTAAACTGTGTTTACTTAACAGCTGCGTGCTGAGGTAAAAAAAAAACACACACACACACACACACACACACACACACACAAGCGACTAAGCGGGGAAGAAAATATTGACTGGCAAAGTTTCAGATCGGTATACAAGGAGCTGGATCTGTCTGACTCCGTCCCCTGGAAGTTCGGCTCTGGGTTCTGCTCTCTCTCCCAGCGTTCCATGTTACCGTTTAAATACAAACACGACCGTTACCAGCTGTTTGCGCATTAATCTAATGCTGTTGCTTTTCTTCCTAGTTTATCCATTTATGCTAAAATCTCGGCAAATGTGTGGATTTCGTTCATTTCTGAGATAATAACGGTGCCATGTGCCGAAAGACGTCGGAGATTTTCGCCCACAAAAAGGAAGACTTGTCACAAGAGCAAACTGCAAGTGGAATGGGGCCAGATTCACAGGCCAAACTACATTTAAAAGGTGAGGAGTAACGAGTAACTTAGCTGCTTAGTTTGACGTTAAGTCTATACACATATCCAGCTTAGCTTGACTTGAGCTTGGCGCACCTTTCTAGCTAACGCTAACGCTAAAGTCGTTAGCTTGAAAGCTAGCTAGCTAGCTAGGTCAGTTCGCTTGCCTTGTTGAGGCGTTTCATGACTGTCTACTACAGACGAGAATATTTGAGCATACAACACAAAATATTCTGAAAATATACAAGGCAAAGACCATTTGTTCTAAAAATAAGACTAGGCTAAAGTTCCAGTTTAAAGTTTAAACCAGGTTATCACAGGTCCTTGTGCACAGTAAATCTGGAGGGAACCATGTAGATCCACACTGAGTTGAATTTTCCTAAGGCTAAGTAGTAAGTTGCTTTGTGGTAAAAGTGTTAGCTACTCATTGGTTTGCTGAATTTGCCTTGGGTGTATTTTGTTTCACAGATAATCTCAACAGAAATCTCCTGCAGAGTGACTGGTGAGACTCAAATTACTGTTTTAACTTCCCTGAGGTTCAGTCAAACTGAATGTCATACAGATGTATGAAGACACTGCTTTGGAAACATAGTGCTTTCGGTGCGGTATAAGTTTTATATCCTGTTACTTTTTTCTGCATATGGTTACAGCCTTAAGGAGGAAGTCCATCTACAACCCTGTTTCCAAAAAAGTTGGGATGCTGTGCAGAATGTAAGTAAAAATAGGATGCAATGATGTGCAAATCATGTAAACCATTTTTAAAGGAAAATAAAAGAAAGACAACATATCAAATGTTGAAACTGAGAAATTTTACTGTTTTTTGAAAAATATACGCCCATTTTGAATTTGATGCCAACAACACCTTCCAAAAAAGTAGGGACAGGCATGTTTACCACTGTGTTACCAACACTCTGTAAGTGTTTGGGAACTGAGGAAACCAACTGCTGTAGTTTTGAAAGTGAAATGTTTTCCATTCTTGCTTAACATAGCATTTCAGCTGCTCAACAGTTCAGGGTCTCCTTTTGTTGTATTTTTCATTTCATAATGCGCCAAATGTTATCAGTGAGTGACAGGTGTGGACTGCAGGCAGGTCAGTTTAGCACCTGGACTCTTTTAATATGGAGCAATGCTGTTGTAATACATGCAGAATGTGGTTTGACATTGTCTTTCTGAAATAATCAAGGCCTTCCCTGAAAAAGATGTTGTCTGGGTTATTAGCATTAATGGTGCCTTCACAGATTTGCACGTCAGCCATGCCATGTGCACTAATGCACCCCTATACCATCATGAATACTGGCTTTTGAACTGTGCACTGATAGCAAGCTGAGTGGTTTTTAGCCCGGAGGACACAGTGTCCATGATTTCCAAAAAGAATTTAAAATGTTGATTCGTCAGACCACAGGACACTTTTCCACTTCACCTCTGTCCATTTTAAATGAGATTGGGCCCAGATAAGGTGACACCATTCCTGGATCCTGTTTATGTACAGTTTCCTCTTTATGTTTTAGAGTTTTAACTTGCATTTGTGGATGCAGTGACTAAGTATTTCATAGACAGTGGTTTTTGGAAGTGTTCCTGAGCCAATGCAGTGATTTCCACTACAGAATCATGTCTGTCTTTAATGCAGTGCCATCTGAAGGCCCAAAGATCATGACCGGCAAATACTACAGAGTGGTGAACCCCTCCTCATCTCTTACTTCTGAAAGACTCAGCCTCTCTGAGATGCTCTTTTATACCCAATCATGTTACTGACCTGTTGCTAATCAACCATCAGGTGTTTTTTTTTGGATTACACAACTTTACCAGTTTTTGTTGCCTCTGTTGCAACTTTTTTGGAACATGATGTTGGCATAAAATTCAAAATGGGCATGTATTTTTCAAAAACAATAACATTTCTCATTTTAAACATTTGATATGTTGTCTTTGTACTATTTTCAAATAAATGTAGTGTTTAAATGATTTGCACATCATTGCATTTTGTTTTTATTTACATTTTACACAGCGTCCCAACTTTTTTGGAAATGGGGTTGTATTTTAAAAACTTCAGTATATTTTAATCCTTGTGACATATAAACAAAGTCATTCAGATTGCTCTAATGTGAAATGCTCTGTTCTAGAGAAACTTACTGACTCAAGTTTATTCACGGTGGTGGTGATAGAAACCAGGGGTCACAAAGCCTACCACACAAATATAGCCATTTTATTCACTATCCAAAACCACTAGTGAACCTACATGTGTCTTCTAAGGTTAATGATGTGTGAGTATTTACTGTAATTCTTTTGGAATGTTGATTGTAAAGTAGTGGTAAGTTTGAAAGAATATTGAGGACTTGTTCCTAGTTATTGACTCTTGGAACAAGTTTGCAATGTGCAATTTTTTTTCCCCACTTAAAAATAAACTTAAAAAGTTAATCTTTTTAAGTTTATCATTTTAGACATCTCACAGATATATTAGGGCATATCAGTGATACAGGTTTAAATTTCGATAATAAGCCCTTTCAGTTAACTTTATTCCATTTTGTTTATGTTTTTTTGTCATTGCCCTACACAGAAACACCATGGAATATCAATAGAAACACTACTACGGTACCACATGCAGTAGATGCCTGCCTACTATTACAGTTAGTTCTACAACATTTAACAATGGTTAATATTTGAACACTGAACAACACAGAAACAAATATGGAAGCATATCAGTAGCAAAATTCCTGTATTCCTATGCTTATATATTTTGGGCTCCAAAAAAAAATTCCTATTAGTTTACCATTTTACTTTCCCATTTGGTGTCCTAGTATTAACATTTCATTTACACTGAGATTTAGTAGCTCTAGATAAATGAAATTGTATTTTCTTTAATCATTAGTAAAGCTTAACCTGAGTAAACAATAATGGTGTCAAAATGCTAATCTTCTAACTTACATAGTGAGCATTAGATGTGGGCATATTGCTGTTCCACTTTATCTGTTACCAAAAATTATCTTATAAAATTGCTTAGTATAATTGTACTGTTACATGCAAACATATGAAAATCACGACCACCTAGTCATAGTGGCTGAATTGGCAAAACAGTACCATATCATATTTTAACAGAATTCATCTGGGAGTTCAAATTCACACAACATAAAAGTTCTGCTTTCCATTTTAATAAATTAATATTACAGGAACTGCTGGGATATATGTGACATAGTAAAAAAGATATCCCTAAATGACCTCTGAACTTGAATATGTGTGGTGGGCCTCCCGCTCCCCTGGTTATAAGCAGTTTTCAGCCACAGCTCTTCGTCGATCAAACATCCTGGCACATTTAACTGCTGCTCCATTTAACGTAGAGTGGAAAATGAATTGTTTCTGTTGTTTTTCAAATAGGACAGAAATATTTAAGTAGTAAATAAGACAGGACAATAGTCTTAAAAATCCTTTTATGGTCATCAGGGGCATCACTAAAGATTGATGGATCCTTACTTAGGGCAGGATCTGGGGGCATGCCCACCCAAGTAAAATAAAAAAGTCCCCCAGAGTGTCTGTTTATCATGATTGTTTAGGGAAGCAATAGGTGACCTACAGAATATGGCTGTTCATTGACAGTATAAGACACAGATCTAATAATTCAAATGTTGTCCTTCAACTTCCAGCAGACACAGGTCAACCAAAGGTACTGAAGTCCAGCAGTGCTCTCTCTCCTCTCTCGTAAACAAACTAGAGCTCCTAAAATTCATTCACATATACAGACTATGGACTTGCACCTGATGAGACCTGCTCCTTCAGCCCTGTCAGTCTCCTCCATCTTCTTTCTTATCCTGTCCTTTCCTGCTTCTGGTAACACACCATATTATATTAATCTGGATTTATAATAACTTGGGGCTTAGACTAGTCAGTTCACATTTTTTTTTGCTTGAAAATTAAAAAATTACTGTCAAAAAAGGTTAAATTTAGCTCTTTGGCCCTGTTCACACTCTCACTATCTGTGGAGATTACTAAAATAGCTGGCTCATCAAGTTAACATAAAGTTAGGCAAGCAGTTAAGAACGGGGTAAAAACTTGCTACATTGGCTATAATTTAATATTAATTTTTTTTTTTTATTTTAATTTTAACAAATTTTCATCAGGCTCAACTTCATTAGGCTCAACTGAATGGTCTACCAGTGCATGATGACGCCAGTTGGTTGATGGAACCCTGACCCTAACACAGCAGGAGATGTGAGTTTTAAGTTGTCATGTCAACACTGGTATACTGTCTTAGAAATTCAGCACTGTGATACAGCTTTGTGCTGCTTTGGCATATACAGTGAGAAGGAACAGCTAATCAGACACGCTTGTTGTTATTTAATAAACTTCCAGTGCATGTGTCCACTTAATATTCACACACATAACAGCTTTTTACTCTGTACTTACAAATATGAGCAAAAAGTATGTATTCGTAAGTATAATCAAATAGGAGAAAAAAGTGTTCAGACACCACAAATCAGTTATTAGTATTGTAGCTATTTGTCGCAAACCTGCTGTAGGCAATAACATCTTTAAGACATCTATGGTATAAAGTATAAGTATGGTTCACGTTTATAGTACAAAGTCAAAAGACATTATAATGTGAAGTTGTTGTGCATATGTGCACTGGAAGTGTATTAATAAACAAACACAAAAGTGTCAGAAACCTTGTTTTGCTTGTCCTGTCCTGGTTACCCACAATGGCCCATATTTATCAACGTTATCAAAGAGTATGAATACTGATCTGGAATCATTTTGTGCCTTACAGTTTTCTCTATAGGCTACGTTGACTGATGAGACTTGAATTTAGATGAGTATTTTTACTAATTTTACTCTGACATGCTTGATAAATATGGATGAATTTCTCTGGTTGTCTTTTTGTGGGGACATTCCTTACAAAGCAATGTGAAGCGCCGTTTTAAAAGCATATGTAAATGTGATTGTTTCAGATGGTCAAAGTAGCACTCAATGTTAGGTGGTGGCAGGATATTTCAGGAGTAGTACAAAACTAGTGATCTTTCTGATTGCACTAGAAGAATGATGGTGAACATACATGTGGCAGATATGTTGAAAAGCCATAGGTGAGTAAATAGTGAATAGTCACATTTATTGGAAGTATTGTATTTCTGTACGTTTAACTCTGGCCACGTTTCTTAATAGTACTTGTGTGGTTTTAATGAAGGAGGATCCCAGTTTAAATGTCCTCATTTTATATGCCCTTGGAATAGTAACACTTTTCTCCTTGCTAGAAAGATTCAGATTCAAAGAATGGTTGCGTAAGTACTGATGAATACATGCAAATCTGTGTAGCAGTTACTCCTGTCTGTTAGATTTGGATTCCTTTTGGGGTTAAAAACAAACTTTTTCTTGACAGGAACACTGCTATGATCCTTCAGAGTGGGTCCGGGCACCTGACCAGGAGACTAAAACTGTGCAGCGCAGCTCAGCAAGGGAGATGAAGAGCAAAATATCCAATTATAAAGATGACCCAAAGACTCAGCATGAGATACCTGTTTGTGAGGAGCACTTATCTGGTGCAAAATGCATAAAGACGATGTGCCTGATGAACCACTCAGCTCACACTCACTGGTTAAGGACAAAATGAAAGCAGCGTTCAAACACAGGCAAAAATTGGTTCATGATCCATGTCTTCAGTCATCCTAGACCTCTTCCCCCAGTTTCTTGATACATCTGGCTTGGTAAGAATAACTGTAAAGTGCATCATGTATTCAATGGTAGACTATCCTCTTTCTTCTTCATCCCAACCCCAAAAGGCAAGAAAATGAGAAAGATCAGCTCATCTGAAGCTGAGGACTGCCTGGTGAAGTTCATGAGGGTATGTTGTATGATAAAACGGTTCTGTTTGTGTTAGTGTTGCTCCATGTATCGAAAGTTCAATACTTTTTTCCATACTACAGTGTCAGAAACAAATATTATTTCAGTACTCCTTATTTCAGAACATAGTGAATGTTTAAATGTAGTCATATGATTTAACATTTGAAGATTTGTATTTAGAAAGACTACATTTGAAAATCAGATGTCAATTAATTTTTTTGCATTTAAGCAAAGAAGTACCAGCTGTCCAGACACATGCTGTAATTTTCCCCACAGTGTCTTTTTGGTCTTGAATATCTTAGGTTTTTATAACCATAATTTTCATAATGGTATCATAACCCTAGTGTGCTTCTTCAACATTGCTTACTATTCCACAAATTAAAGTTTATTCTTTCTTTTTTCTTTCTTTTTTTCTTTTAGTCTGTCTGCTTTTTCAATTTCTTTGTGCCTTTGTATTTCAGATAAGAGTGAGCATGGTAGTCTTCCTTATGAGAAGTGGATCAGCACAGCCCTTTCTTTTTTGTTGTGGGGAAAAGAAGAGCAGCATCCAGAACTACTACAACTCCGAATCATAAAAAGTTTGGATGGTATGTTAAAATTAAAACTGAAAACAGTGATTTGTAAATTATTTTTGACCTGTATTTCAAATAATAAATTACTACATTATTTGATGTTATACCTTTTTTTTTCCAAAATAAACACTTATTTCAATTTTGATTTTTGCAACATATTTAAAAATACAGTTTGGACAGTAAAGCTGGCTTTTCACTGGGAGAATTTATTTGAAAATGTTTTAATTTGGTCCCATTAAAAGTGTTTTGATTAGCAATCTAGAGGGTAGTGAAATGTTAAGTGATACTGAATACTGAGTACTGAATCTATTTAGTTTTCTCCACTACTTGTTGGGTGGAAAAAGCAGAATATCACACTGTAATGATTGTCTGTACTGATGTCAAAAGGACATGTTTGTCTTTAAAAACATTGTCAATGTAATTGTGAAAAGTGGGTACATTTTCCTTTAAACAAGTGTCAATGCAGGGTTTTGATGACCACATGAATGCATTCATGTGGCCATCTGCATTCAGGACACAGCAGTTAGATTTACAGTGATTTGTGTTGATTTGAAAGACATTTTTATGGATGACAAAATGTATATGGTGCCTTGCTTCAACTTTGTGATGTGAAATGCCATGAGTTCAACACAGCAGAGCAGTTCATGAAAAATGCAATGTTTGGAATGGTGGTTTACTGCAGTATTAAGTTTTAAATCTTCTCAATTCATTTTTGAGTTATGATGTTTTTGTATAAAATCCAAAAATGAAATGAGTTACTCCAGTGGAGTTATTTTTGCATGTGCTCCCAAAAGTTTTGAAATATTAGAGTTACAATTTAGTAAATGATAACAGCGCTTCCGGCAGGTTCCAGTGCCCTGTGAACTCTGTAAAATTTGGCCTAAAATCACCTAAACCTGGCCTGGCGACGCCCATGATGGTCTTTTTTTCTCATTTGATTCGTTTCCGTTAAAATAGACCTAAACAGACAAAATGTTTCATAACACTGAGTCTAAGTTTCTCTTAGATCTTTAGAGACAGTCTGCACTGCTCCTGTTTTAGTGTTATTCTACGTAAAAAAAAAATGCAAAAGAATTAGAATTCCTGCTAAACTATTTATTGTGCTAAAGTTTTATGATACAATCGTGGGAGAGCCAATAATTTAAAAACAGGTGTGCTAGTTTTTTATATCAGCTGCTCTATTTTGCGGAGCCTACCATGGCAGACAGCAGCTTAAGGTAAGGTGATACACGGCGTGACCACATCACACCAACACTAGTATCTCGTGTAACAGCACGACCTTGAATGAATTATTGTCATTATACAACAGTTTCAGCACTGATAGGCCTATGTATTATTAGATTAACAGACAAACTGTGACAAAAATTGATTACATGAAAGCATATTTACTATTTGGTAAAGAATTAAATTGCCTAATTACACGCATCTATTTCTGTGCACCAAAGAACTACATTTGTTATCAACAACTGTAATATTGAATAAAATGGAACTTATTAAGGATTCTAGGAGGTTGTGACAACGTACAGACAACGTAGTACTGATTACTTTTGATGTCTCATCAAGGTTGTCACAACGTTGTCACAACATCCTAGAAAGTTGTCAGACAACGTTGTCACAACTTTCCGAGGAATTACATTTCAACGTTGTGACAACGTAGAGAGCACCAAGCAGACAACGTTGTGGGCACCAAAACACTACGTTGTCACAACTGTGTTTGCAGGGTTGTGCTGCCAGTCTGTCTTCCTCATAGCGCAGCCTCTTCTTAAAACACTTCTCAATACTCATCTGTTTGGTAAACATTGTATACAACCCCGATTCCAAAAAAGTTGGGATGCTGTGTAAAATGTAAATAAATGTAAATAAAAACAGAATGTAGTGATTTACAAATCTCATAGACCCATATTTCATTCATAATAGAACATAGAACACATATCAGATGTTGAAAGTGAGACATTTTACCATTTCATGAAAAATATGAACTCTTTTAGAACTTGATGGCAGAAACACCTTCCAAAAAAGTTGGGACAGGGCCGTGTCTGCCGTTGTGTAGCATCCCCTTTTCTTTTAACAACAGTCTGTAAACATCTGGGAAGTGAGGAGACAAATTGCTGGAGTTTTGGGAGAGGAATGTTGTCCCATTCATGTCTGATGTAGGATTCTAGCTGCTCAACAGTCCTGGGTCTTCCTTGCCGGATTTTTCATTTCATGATGCGTCAAATGTTTTCTATTGGTGAAAGGTCTGGACTGCAGGCAGGCCAGTTCAGCACCCGGACTCTTCTTCTGCGAAGCCATGCTGTTGTGGTGGATGCAGTATGTGGTTTAACATTGTCTTGCTGAAATATGCGAGGCCTTCCCTGAAAGAGATGCTGTCTAGATGCAGCAATATATTGTTCTAAAACCTCTATATAATACTGTTCAGCATTGATAGTGCCTTTCCAGATGTGTAAGCTGCCACGCCATAGGCACTAATGCAACCCCAAACCATCAGAGATGCAGACTTTTGAACTGTGTGCTGATAACAAGCTGGACGGTCCCTCTCCTCTTGAGTCTGCAGGACACGGCGTCCATGGTTTCCCAAAAGAATTTCAAATTTTGATTCATCTGACCACAGAACAGTTTTCCATTTTGCCTCAGTCCATTTTAAATGAGCTTTGGCCCAGAGAAGACGGCAACGTTTCTGGATCGTGTTGACATATGGCTTCTTCTTTGCAAGATACAGCTTTAACTTGCATTTGTGGACTGCACAGTGAACTGTGTTCATAGACAATGATGTCTAAAAGAGTTCCTGAGTCCATGCAGTGATTTCCAGTACAGAATCATGCATGTTTATAATGCAGTGCCGCCTGAGGGCCCAAAGAGCACGAGCATCCATTATTGACCACTGGCCTTGTTCCTTGCGTACAGGGATTTCTCCAGATTCTCTGAATCTTTTGATGATATTATGTACTGTAGATGGTGGGATATTCAAAGTCTTCACAGTTTTACACTGAAGAACATTTGTCTGAAATTTTTAGACTTTTAGACAGTTTTTCGCAGACTTTTTTGAGATGTGTTGCTGCCATTAAGTTCCAAATGAGTTAATGTTTTTCATGACATGGTAAAATGTCTCACTTTCAGCATCTGATATATATTCTATTGTGAATAAAATATGGGTCTATGAGATTTTCAAATAATTGCATTATGTTTTTATTTACATTTATTTACATTTTACACAACACCCGAACATTTTGTAATTGGGGGTGTCATCAGTAATGTAAAGACAACTAGGTACTTTTTCTAAGAAAAAGCTAATTCTAGTCAGGGCAACTTTACTAGTTACATATAGCAGCTAGCTAACATTATGCTAACATTATGCATGCTTCCTGCTCACTCTCCTGCTAGCTCCTTCACTTTCCTGACCCAAACTGCATTCACAAAGCCACCAAACTAGTAATGAAGTACAATGTCTTTTATGGAAATGGATTAATAAAAAAACGCTAAGTATTAGACTAAGGATTCGAATACCAAATTTGAAATGCCCATCCTCAGCCAAAACCATACCCTGGTTAACTGTTGTGTGGTGATGTAAGTCAGTCAAAGTCATATGTTACAACTTGTACAAGAATGCAAATCCAATCTTCACATTCTTTGTATTGAGAAACGTGAAGTGGAGTGGGGACATGGTAGGAATGGAAACAGGAGGGGGGCAAAGTCAGGATGTGGAATTCCTGACACATAGGAATTCATTGGAATTTTTTTTATATTGATCTCTATGAAAAACATCTTGTTAATGACTTTACAGTCATTAAATTGTTCTGCAGAGCACTGTATGTGTGTAAGTCTCACCTACCAATTTCAACCGATGTGTGACCAGTATCCTGTTGTCTGTAAACGGTACAGTTGTAAACTCCTGCATCATCAGCGACCAGATTTGTGACCAGGAGAGAGAAGTTTCCATGTTTGACCTCCTCCGTAAAGAAACTGGCTCTTCCACTGTAAGCTGGATCCTGAGCCTCTGGTTTACTCTCTCTGTCTTGGAACAAATGTACTAAAGTTTCAGAGTCTGTTCTCTTCCACTCCACTTTCAGCTCTTCCGGTGATATGGGGGCTTCAACATAACAGGGCAGCATCACTGAGCCCCCCAGCTTCACTATCAGAGGACCAGAGGGGCCGAGCACATGGAACCCTGAAAGAAGAGCAAACACAGTGAGATGAGTAATATTTTTTACTTTTTCATTTCTATACACTGCCAGAGAAAAGAGCACTGTCCAGGTAAATTTTAGTCCCTAAACAAGTTCAAACAATGTGAATGTACTCTCAGAGGTATGATATGGTAATTAAGGTCCAACTGTTTAAATGTACACTACATTCACATTCCCAGTGAAGAGAGACTCAACATTTTTAAGTAGAAAAATAATATAAAATGCCAAGAATCAGTATGGGATGTATGGAGTCAATGCAACTTAAAAAATATAGGTGCAACAGAATTTGATGCAATTATGTTCCCTAACTAAAGATAATGAAGTCCTACACCCCAGCGACGGCATTTGCACCCTGACAGGTACAGTTTTTTTTCTGAGAGTGTATGTAAATGATCATGATTTCCACTGTATTACATTATGTGATAAGCAGTCGACAATTTTGGCGTTGCCCGTGTAGGCCTACATGGTGTTTTTTAAGCAAACTGCAAGACACTTACCTCTCTTCACTTTCGTTTTCTTCAAAAACTTGTAGTGTTTTTTTTTCTTACAAAACACACCCTTTCCTTTAATGCAAAATCTGCATTAACCACATCCTCTGCCTTGTAATGAAAAAACATGTCTCTTTCTTTACTTTCATTTTCTTGAAAGGGATAAAAAAGCACTTGGATTATAAAACACACCCTGGTCGTCTAGTCTTAATATACACGTCTATTGGCTATTGAGTCAAAATGTATTGAATGTGACACGTTAATGACTGCTTACATTTTACTTTCAGGTTATAATGGCTATAACGTCTCGCAATTAAACCACTTTAAAATTTTTGTTTTCTCTTCGAATATTTGACTTGAATGCCATTTTTTACACAATTACCGTATTTCTGTGTCTCAGAGAGAGAGTTTAAGGTCATGTTTTGAGGAGAGCAGAAGGCGTAGAAGCATCGTGTGCTTCCTTATTTTAGTCTGACTGAACTACATTAGACTCTGTTCACTGAAGCAGCTCAACAGTAAATATAAATGAAAATGAACAGTGTTTAAATCACTGCTTACCGTCACAGATGAACAGAACTCCTAATAGAAAAAGGAAAATAATTAAGCCCATCTTCACATCTGAGAGGAAGATGGTTCTGTATAAAACCATTTCACTTTCACTTCTTAGACTCTGGAGGTGGGCAGGACAAAGAAGGCGGCTGTCAATCACTTGGAGACTCGAGCCAATCACATAACAGCTCCCAAACTCTAAGGAGCCAACAGGAGTACAGCACTAAAGCTGGAGTAAAAACAGTTCTAATAGTACATTAATTGCCCAGTTTTAGCGCCGTAACTAAGATCAGAATTTTAGTGAGGTCCATTTTGCAGAAATATGACTCACATCTCACAGTGAATAAAATATTAAAATATGAGTGTTACACCAACTGCCACTCTCCTTTTGTTTCTTTTTTTAATGAAATCATTGCTCCCTTTTACCTATCCATAACTGTCATGCCACTTTTCCTTTCATTTCTTCCTTCCCCATCCCCCCATTCTTCTATAAACTGCTATTACTGTTCCATAAACTGATTTGACTCAGTTACCCTGTTTAAGTTTAATTAACCATTTAACTATTTATTTGTATGTTTATTTTCAGCTGATAATACACACTGAGACCACATACAGTAAATCAAGTAATAGTTTCAAATTGATTTTATTTCATTTGACCTCCCTCCTCTCTTTAATAACATTAAACATACGAAAAATGTTTAAGCATTAATAAACTATTTTGCTCAAATGCTCCATATCAACCCATTTATTTTGGACTCCCTCTAGCATTTGAGAAAACCGGAAAACATTGCAGAGTGGTAATTCTCCCACAAGTTCTCCGATAACACGGAGTTTGGCAGATTTTGATTGGCCATACTACAGTAACAGCGCTCACAGAAAACAAATCAAATTTCATCACCTCAGAAATGCAGCATAATAAATATTCTGTCCCCATTTGATTGATTACACCTGTGGTAATGTGGCCACGGCCCTGAGTAGACTGTAATATCATAATTATGCTGTTTCTACATTTATGGTGTGTTCCAATCGGGAGGCAGCTGTCTAAGTAGGCAGTATTCTAAGGCAGCATTTGTGCACTCCCGAGACGAAGGCTGTCCCATTCGGAAGGCAGCATAAGACAGCTGCCTTGTAAGGTGCCTTATTTTGACCAAATCTGAAGGCAGAATCGCGTTGTATCCTTCTCAGCGAAGGCGATCGCACAATACTGTTCACCATCTGAGAGTTCCATCGTTCCAGTTAGATAAACATGGCGGACGGAGCGGCCGTTTCTGCCGACCGAGGAGTTTACAAATGTAAGTTATTTCTTCACTTCTGTCTTTACTGTTTTGATTGATTGTTGTATTTGTATAAAGAATTTAACATATTTGTGTTTTTAGGTCTCTAAAAAGTGTTCCTGTAGTAAACTTTTTTTTAGAAGTTTGTCTAAGGCGACCTGACAGGCTGCGTTCACAGCTCGTTAGGTGAAGCTAACATTAGTTAGCTTAGCTAGCGGGCTAGCGGACCAATTTACAAAAATGGTCATGATCTAAATAATAAAATAATAAAATAAATCTGAATTTTCCTAGCAGAGGGTATCAGATAGTAAAGAGCGCAACTACAGCTTCACATAAAATCACAAATAAAAAAGAAGCTCAGGTCTTGTTTACAACCCCATTTCCAAAAAGTTGGGATGTTGTGTGAAATGAAAATATAAACAAAATTCTATCATGTGCAAATCATTTAATCCCTATATTTTATTGAAAATAGTACAAAGACAACAAACCAAATAGTGAAACTGGGAAATTATTTTTTTTTTTGAAAAATATATGCCCATTTTGAATTTGATGCCAACAACACGTTCCAAAAAAGTTGGGACGGGGGCATGTTTACCACTGTGTTTCATCACCTCTTCTTTTACCAACACTCTGTAAGCGTTTGGAAACTGAGGAGACACTGCTGTAGTTTAGAAATTGAAATGTTTTTCTGTTCTTGTTTGACATAGGATTTCAGCTGCTCAACAGTTTGGGGGCTCATTTGTCATATTTTTCATTTCTTAATGCACAAAATGTCTTCAGTGGTGACAGGTCTGGACTGCAGTTAGGCCAGTTTAGCACCCAGACACTTTTACTACAAAGCCATGCTGTTGAAATACATGCAGAATGTGATTTTACATTGTCTTGCTGAAATAATCAAGGCCTTCCCTGAAAAAGACGTCATGTGGATGGCAGCATATGTTGCCAAAACATGTATATATCATTTCATCATGAATACTGGCTTTTGAACTGTGCACTGGTAACAAGCTTGAGTGGTCTTTAGCCTGGAGGACACAGTGTCCATGATTTCCAAAAAGAAATTTAACTGTTGATTTGTTGGACCTCAGAACACTTTTACACTTCGCCTCAGTCCATTTTAAATGAGCTCAGGCCCAAAGAAGGTAGCAGCATTTCTGGATCCTGTTTATATATGCTTTCTTCTTTGTATTTTAGAGTTTTAACTTTTAAAGCATTTGAGTATGTAGTAATGGACGGTGTTCATAGACAGTGGTTTTCAGAAGTTTTTCTGAGCTCATGCAATTATTTCCACTATAGAATCATGTCTGTTTTTAATGCAGTGCTGCCTGAGGGCCCAAAGATCATGGCCAACAAATACTGGTTTTTGGCCTTGTCTCCTGCTTACAGAGATTTCTCCAGATTCTCTGAATCTTTTAATGTTATTATGTAAAGTAGATGACGAAAAGCAAAACTTCTTTGCTATTTTACGTTGAGAAATGTTATTCTTGAATTGTTGCACTATTTGCTCGTGCAGTCTTTCACAGAGTGGTGAATCCCTCCTCATCTTAAATTCTGAAAGACTCAGCCTCTCTGAGATGCTCTTTATATACCCAATAATGTAACTGACCTGTTGCCAATTAACAACCAGGTTACACAAATTTACCAGCCTTTTTTTGCCCCCGTCCCAACTTTTTTTGCAATGTGTTGTTGGCATCAAATTCATAATGGGCATATATTTTTCAAAAAAACAATAAAATTTCTCAGTTTCAACATTTAATATGTTGTCTTTATACTATTTTTAATTAAATGAAGGGTTTAAGTGATTTGCATATCATTGCATTTTGTTTTGTTTTTTTTTTGGCACAAAAACTTTTTTGGAAATGTGTTTGTAAAATTATTAAAGAAAATAAAAATAACTAAGCAAAAATTAAGCAGTTTCAAACCTTTGGAGCTTTGTTAAACCTGCCTCTGTACACAGTGAGCTAAATGCAGGTGTGGCAATAATTATGACGTGTTTTTGAAAAATTGTTTCTTTGAATAATTTTATCACCTCAAAGAAAATGACAGTTGTCTCATTTTTTCCGTCTGTCAAACTTTTAGCTCAGTGTAGTGAATCTTGGATGAAGTCATGCGGTAGCGGAGGTGTAGATTTAGATTTGGGGGCATTTCACAGTGTTCGTCTAGGAGTGAATGAAGGATTAGAGGACTTTAACTGGCATAGCAAAAGACTCAACATGTGCAGATGATCAAACAGAGTGATTTTGATCAGGTTCAGTTGAATTTAAACTGTTAGTTTAAGTAACCTAATATCTAAATATTGTTCTTTATTAAGAGCTTGATGTTATAACTGTGCTCTCCACTAGATGGAGCTCAAGTCAAGTTCCATTACTAATTCTGCAACATGTTCTAGACCACGTGTGTCAGGCTCCAGTCCTCGCGGGTCCAAACACTGCAGTACACTGCTTCTTTAAACACGCCTGATTCAGCTCATCAACTAATTAGCAAGGCCTTCATGAACTGAATTCAGAGCGTTAGATGAGGGTAACCATCTCCAGAGCACTTTGGCTCAGAAGGTCCCCAATTTGACATGCCTGCTCTGGACCACAGACTGTGTATAAGACTGGACTGGACCATGAGGTGAAAAGTGAAGCCAAACCGTCTCTGACGCCCTCTGGTGGCTGACTGCAATACAACTTTTAACCCCACCCACTCCCATGAAAGTGAACACCACTGAAACCAGGCTTTGATTTAAATTTACACATTCAGTATTTTTGCCAGTGGTGTTGTGTCACTTCTATAAGTATTAGTGCCTCTAAAACATACGCCAGTGTTTTTTTTTTCATGATAGATTCGTTCAGGAACGTAACCAGGTTTAGAAGTTTAGTGAGGTCCATTTTGCAGAAATGTGACCAACATTTTACAGTGAATAAAATAACTACAGAATGTGAATATTACACCAACCCTAAGTTCCTCCTTTGTGTTTTTTACCAAATCAGCAAATCATTTCTCCTTCTTTACCCATCCTTATCTGTTATGCACCTTTTCTTTTCATTTGTTCCTTCCCCATCTCTCCATTCTTCCATATTCTGTTCCATAAACTGATTTGACCCATTTACCTTGTTTAAGTTTATTTAATTACTTTAAAATTACTTAATCATGTTATCTACACCGATCAGGCTTACAATTACAGTCTACAATTACAGACTGTAGTCCATCTGTTTCTCTGCATACTTTGTTAGTCCCCTTTTATCCTGTTATCCTGTTCTTCAGTGATCAGGACCCCCATGGACCCTCACAGAGCAGGTACTATTTGGGTGGTGGATCATTCTCAGCACTGCAGTGACACTGATGTGGTGGTGGTGTGTTAGTGTGTGTTGCGCTGGTCTGAGTGGATCAGACACAGCAGTGCTGCTGGAGTTTTTAAACACCTCAGTGTCACTGCTGGACTGAGAATAGTCCGCCAACAGTGGCCTGTGACCACTGATGAAGGACTAGAGGATGACCAACTCAGCAGCAGATGAGCTATCGTCTCTGACTTTACATCTACAAGGTGGACTGACAAGGTAGGAGTGGCTAATAGAGTGGACAGTGAGTGGACACAGTGTTTAAAAACTCCAGCAGCACTGCTGTGTCTGATCCACTCGAACCAGCACAACACACATTAACACACCACCACCACCACGTCAGTGTTACTGCAGTGTCTGTCATCTGTCATCTGTCATTTGTTGTGCTGCCTCTGTAACGTTAGTGCTGGTTTGACTTTTTTGTATTACATCAGTAATGTTAATTTTATTAATATTTGACATTATTAATATTTGGCATTATTAGAGTTGATATTTCGCGTTCGAATTTATTCATATTTGTATTATTTATATTTTTGCATTTTTTTTAGTTGAGATTTCTGTTGCGGAACCATTCATCAGTGGCTGTACAACCCGGAGTGGATGTGGAGGTGGTTTGTTTTGCGGGAGAAAAACGGCTGCGCTCTAATACGGCTCTCTGCTCCCTACTCCCTACATAGTGCATGAGGCCATCACGAAACAGCGCTCCTACCCATACACAGTGCACTACATGTATAATAGGGCGCTATTTGGGATTGAGC
>NW_023495899.1:0-91155 GCF_904425465.1 Colossoma macropomum | reverse complement strand
ACATTGAATTTACATACTTTGTCAGTTTTCTGAGCCATGACAACAAATGGGAGAAGGTACAGCAAAGTGTTTCACAACACAGCACATGAACAAGTAGCAGCTGTTAATTTTGCTGCTTATTAGAGTGACTGAATGTGTTTCATGTAACATTGATTGTCTTTGAATTGCTCCAAGTAACTGTCTAGTTGTATGGAAATCATATTGCAGGCAACTCAAAACATGCAACCAGTTGCATAAAACTGTCACAATGTAAAGCAAAACAAAGCCTTGAAATTTCCCCTGCATATTTTCCTTTATGATGTTGTTTGGGAACCAAAGAGCAAAGTTTTTCACTAAAGAAGGACAAAATACATGTGAAGTCTTGTCCTTCACTAAATATATATATTTTTTTTTTTATCAGAAAACTACTGTTTGTATTTTCTACACATATTGAAAAATGAAATCCTATTTTACTGTATTTTAATTTAATGCAATCATAAACAACCAGACTGAAACAGTCGAAAAGTTGTCTTGAGTGTCAGCTCTGGGTTTTTGTAAACCTGTGTCCTCACTTGTAACAGAATATGAGACCTTGCAGTCGATGGTCAGACTCTGGCCTGGACGGACAACCTTGGAACCAGGCTGGGTCAGTTCATAACAGTGAACACCTGTTGGTCAAAAATACAACATTATGATATGTATAAACATTTATTAAACGTGATCTATGAACTGAAATGTGTTGTTTACTGAGTAACTCACAGGATGCAGCTGCCAGCAGGAGCAGTAGAGATGTAGAGAACATGGTTGGTGTTGAAGTTGGACCTGTGGGATCTTCTCTGTTCTCCACAGCTTAATAAAGGGTCACAGGTTAATAGAGAGATCCTGGGCGGGAGCTCGAATTTGCTTATGTAGTGATGCATAAGAGTCTGAGCTATTCATGATACGGAGAGGTTCAGCATGTGCAGCACAGAAGACTTTAGAATTTATTTGGTTTAAAGTGTGTGTTTTGAATTTCTGTAAATATTGCTTTTTGACTTTAAAATTAAAAATAAATAAATATTTTGTAATCAAACCCTTTATTTAAACTGATTAAATCCAGTTAAATCCAATGTTTCATCCTGAAATGTGTTTGGTTGTTTAGTTAGTGTAAACACTTCAGTGTTCCAGCATTTAAACAATGATAAAAAAAAAAATCCAGTGTAAAATATAAAAGTATTTTAAAGACCAAAACCTGAACAATCAGGAAAAAAAATACTTTACTAATTATTTTTATATATGAAATATTTAGACCTGTTTAGCTCAATATTAACCTCACAATAATTTGCTGTGTTGTTACATGAAATTGATTTTATGATGATTTCAGTTCTTTGAAAATCCATGGTTCTATATAGGTTCAGTTTCTTTACTAAAGAACCCTTGGAGAACCAAGTGTATCTTTGAACTGGTGCATCCAGCCCCAGATCAGTAAGTGATTATCACGGTTTTGCTTATATTCACTAACAAAGTCGCACAGGCAGCTGTTCCCAGTAGAACACATAGCTTGTCAAACCAATTATAATCATCCTTCTGATTCTGATTTACACCTTTTTGTTATGCAATGTCAGTCCAACCTGATGTTTTATTATGATTTAAGATTAGTATTTATGTTGTATAAACAATGATGCAAAAGTGTTTTTTGGGTAATACCTTACTTACTTACTACATATAATATATGATGTAGCCATGTCATAAACATGTCATTGTGTCATATGCGGTCATTGTTTTGTTCAATAGTATAACATTGTCATGTTACCGCTACCTGTAATTGTCATGACAGATGCAAATGTTTAATAGCTAAAACAGAGTATGCCTAGCAAAAATTAGCATGTTACAAAAGCTGTCATAACAACTACTTTAACTACAATAACATATCTACTATGACATGTTTATGGCATGGTTATGTCAATGTTATGTAGCAGAGTTCAAATAACATTTTTGTGTGTGTTTATTTCATTTTTTTTTCAGTCATTTAAAATGCTTCTATTGATTGATTGATATTTGTATGCATGAAATAGAAGATATAACATAAACATGAACATAGAGAAGGATGCTGAGATGAACATGTGAGCTGTTGAGGGTGTTTTTGTTCAGGTCAGCTGGGTGGTTGTAACGCTGTGGCTCTCTGGCGCAGTAATAAACAGCTGTGTCCTCTGACTGAAAGTTCTGGCCTTGTAAAAACACTGTGCTGCTGGACGTGTCCTGACTGAAACTGATCTTGCTCTTCACTGTGTCTTTGATATTAGTGCCACCAAGGCTACAGAGATATCCAAGCCATTCCAGTGCTTTCCCAGCAGGCTGCCGTATCCAGTGAATACAGTAGCTCGACTCTGAGGTCTTACAGGAGATGGAGAACGATTCTCCAGGTTTTACTACCTTAGAAGCAGACTGAGTGAGCTCCACACAGTCTACACTACCTGACAATAACAATGAGAGAACATGGTGTCAATTCATTTCACAGCTATGTGTAAATTCTCAATTCAAAACTAATCAAAACTGATCTAATTCACCCAGAATGGAGACTTACCGAATGCTGCTATCAGTAACAACAGTAGTACTGAGGAGGTCATTATTGCTTTGTGTTAAACTAAACTGAATGAAGCTGCTCTTCTCCTCCTCAGCAACACAAGCAAGCCTTTTATGTAAGAGGGGCAGGTGGAGGATTTGCATGTAGAGCATCATATTCACTATTATTACATCTCAGGATTTGGGTTCACTCCCTAAAATTCCATTTCATGCTTTAGGAAAACATGTCACACCATTAAAACAAACCAAAAATGCTCATAATGCTACACTTTATTTTGTTACAGCTCCAAAATTCCAACTCTTACTTTGGTTTTTGGTTGATCCATTTTTTAAACCCAACTAAAATCCTGACAGATGTACTCATTTATCCAGCAACAGACCATGAAATTCAGTTCACATGACTACACAGCATTTACATGTAGAGCACAGGCCTTCAAAGTCTGATAGAACTACATTAAAAAAAAACAAGATTTTATTATTGTTTGTTTTATTTATGATCAAGAGTGCTTGAATAATAGTTTTGGATATAGCCCCCTGTAGATGCTGATCTTGCATATAACTGATTCATTTAAAAATATATATTAAATTCAACCTAGTTTTCCCTAAAGCTAACCCTGACTCTAACACCTCGAACCCTAAACCTAACCATCACCCTGGTCCTAATTGTAACCCTAGTACTAATCCCATCCCTGATCCAAACCCTGCTGAGAAAAGAGTTCCACCAGAAAATATGTTAGTAATTTGCAAATCTATAAATAATTGGTTGGGTATATTTAGGTAAAATAGAACCGTTTTCTGAGATTTTATTTCTATTTGTGTGCAGATCACTACCTGAGCCACTCACTCAGTGTAGGGCTAAAGTCGGAGGTGAATATCATTAGTATTTGACCAAATATGCATATATTTGGTTTAATAGTGATCTTGTTAATAAATTTCTTTAATGTGTGGGATTGAAAAGGCATTTTTTTTAAACTCAGTATTGTTTACTTCACTTTAAAAATTGATGCAGAGAGCATAACACTGACATAACTATGCTATTAACATCTCCAAGTTTGGGTAATAATGAAATACCTGTAATAGCATTATGTAATCAGAATGCAAAATGAAAGTAACTGTATTCCTTTGTCATTGGTGAAAAATAAAAGCAGTAATTAGATTGCTTTCTTTCTTCAATAACTCTGTAATGATGGGTGCAACATGTTAATATGTGTAAAATTTCATTATTTTTCACAGAGACAATCAGCTCCCACTTAGTTTAGATGTGAAATTAATGACTTTCTAAGCTTGATGTTCATGTTGTATTCTATGGACTGCTAAAAAAGCAGAAAGCTAAGGGAGTATCTATAAATTACATTGCAATGGATGATGACTTTAGTAATCCTTTTGATTAGGGTACAGATTACATTCTCTAACAGGCAGTCAGTAATCTACCATTTTACACTAACATTCCCAACCCTGAACATGTCATGGGCGATATAATGTGCTGTTATGAGTTGTCATGACAGATTATGCTAAGTAGTGTAAACGTGTCATGTTCACATTACAAATATTTGTTTAGATATTTATTGTAATGCTGTTACAGTGATGTAATGATGGCTAACCTGAGTGTGCTTAGCAAAACTAGCTTGTGACCTGTCATGATATAAAATATTCTGTCAAGACAATAACTGGTAATGGTAACAACATATGACATCTATCATGATATGCTGTTTGCATTTTTAATGTATAAACACAGAAAAAGACTGAACCCATTTTGTTGTAATTTATTTGAATCCAGCCATGAGCAACCAGACTGAAACAGCTGATTAGTTGTCTTGAGTGTCGGCTCTGAGTTTCTGTAAGCCGTGTTCATTAGTTAGTGTCACTGTGAGTCTCTTGCACAGTAATACACAGCTGTGTCTTCAGTCTGCAGATTCTGTCCTTGTAATGTTATTGTGTTGGTTCCAGTGTCTCTGGAGATGCTGAACTTGTTTTTCAGTTTGGCACTGTACTCTGTGCTCCCACTGCTATAGATATTTCCAATCCACTCCAGAGCTTTTCCTGCAGGCTGTCGGATCCAAGCTGAATAATAGCTTGTAAACTGAATATGAAACCTTGCAGTTGATGGTCAGACTCTGGCCTGGACGGACCACCATGGAACCAGGCTGAGTCAGTTCATAACAATGAACACCTGTGGATGAAAACATAAAGTGATTAGATCCAGTAAGTCAATTCAGTTTGAAACTGAGCTTAATGGCATTCAGAGAGAAGTGTGTTCTTTACTGAGTAACTCACAGGATGCAGCTGCCAGCAGGAGCAGTAGAGATGTAGAGAACATGGTTGGTGTTGAAGTTGGACCTTCGGCTTCTTCTCTGTTCTCCACAGCTTAATAGAGAAAGTTGGGGTGGGTGGGTGGGGGGGATGGGGGGGGGTATTTGCTTATCTAGTGACCCGTGAGAAGCAAAGCTATTTAAAACACGGAGAAAAGTAGTTTTATACAGTGCATGTTCAGTAACATATGATATACACATTACGAAGACCTTACAAAGGATCATGTTTCATGAGATTAACTCTTCCAAAACACTCAGAACTGCTAAGATACATCAAAACTCTGCTTTAAGGTTAACTTGAAACATAATCTAAATGAGAGACTCACAATTTTGAGTCATTTTACTAAACGCTAACTAATTCCAGGCCTGTCATGCCCATGAAATCTAGTCTGACCATCAACTTCAAAATAAATCATTAACAATTTAAATGTATTTTAGCTCATTATATGCAACTATTACAATATAAATCTGAAGGGGCCCAATGGCCAAAATGTTTGGCTCATGCCCTCCAAAGCTACTAAATAAATAAATAAATAAATAAATAAATACTACAATTGAATTATTATACATTCCAAAATGGTGTGCATCTTTTTTGTAACAATTTTGGATATAATGAGATTTTAAAAAGAATAAGAGCTTTACTTGATTTTGTATATATCACTGCTGTCTGAACAAAACCTCATAACCACTTTTGTCATTTTTCAGCTTTTGCCCTTTACATTGTTTCAAAATTTCATGATGAATGGACCAAAAAATGGGCCACACTTTGAAAAAAGTCTGGTTCCATTGACTTACAGTTATAAAAGTGGTTTATAATGTAAAATCCTTCAATTGCCCCCCAAAAACTGCTTTGAGGATTTGTTTCAAATAAGAAGGCTCCTAATACCAAAAATATAAAGAAAAATCTCATATATCTTGTATATTTTTAAAGTATTAACTTTTGTTTTCCAGACATTTCTTCCTGGCTTTCTCACCAGTTACAAGACACTTTCCAAACCAGGTGGATAAATATTTTAAAAATTGAAGGTAATTCAGTAAAGAAGCTGGTGTTGGGGATTTAGCAGAGTAATAATGAATACTGAACTCACAAAACATACAGTATAAATCATGAGATTAAATAATGGCAATGTGTATAGTGTCTCCAGTTTTTGTACAGCTGTCTGTATGAGTTCCACCGCAGTGAGTCCAGAGCACAGTAATACACTGCAGTGTCTTCAGGCTTCAGTTGACTCATGTGCAGGTAGAGATTAGAGCTGTCCTTGGATGCTGTGAATCTGCCCTGAACTGACTGAGCTGAGCTCTTGACAGAACTGGTGTAATAGAATACGATCCACTCCAGTTCTTTCCCAGGAGCCTGACGAACCCAGTACATATTATAGCTGCCCACAGTGAATCCACTGCAGGCACAGGTCAGTTTGTGGGATCCACCTGGAGCCACTGTTACTGACCTCTCAGACTGTGTGAGAACAATCTGAGAGTGGACACCTAAACAGAGACACAGAGAAACAGCAGGTTAAATTCGGTTAGCACATATAATGCATTAATATGGTTCCTCATTGAGAGAGATAACAGACTCACATCCTGCAATCAGCAGCAGCAGTAAAGACGTGAGATACATGCTGTGTGTGGAAATGGAGCTGATACCAGAACCAGAACCTCTCAAATTACTGTATGTATAGGGAAAAATATGATTTGCATAACAAGTGAATGTGAAATACTGCTGCACTGAGTGCAACAGACAGATGTGTGTTGTGGGTGAAGGGTGCCCTCTACTGGAGCATGAATGAATTTAACTGACAGTTAGACTGAGGATCTTTTACAGTTCAAAGGATCTGCTGAGACATTACAGACTGTGTAAATGAGGAGCATCTCAGGAGGTTGTGAAGGGAATTTATCTGCAGTATTAAACCTGTGTCTACAATGACTACCACTACCACTACAATGACTGCCACCTAAAGCAATGTTTTCTGGTTTAAAGATTAAGAAACCCCCCTATTAGATGATGTGTCTTCAAGGTTGAAGGAGATTTTGAAAAACTACAAATGCTGTGGATGGATACATGAAGTTGGACTGTTTGAAATGTTATTTATTTATTTATTAGTTAGCTACCCACTTAAAGATGGTTCTTCAAGGGCTTTAGTAAAGATAATAGTTCTATGTAGAACCATGAACACTCAAAGAACCCTTTGTATGAATAAAGGGTTCTTTGCATCGTGAAAAGTTCTTCAGATTGATTGGAGATTGGAGTATGTGCTGTAGGTGGTTGTATATAGGACCTTTTTGAAAAGGGTTCTTCTATTGTAACAAGCCTGACATCGTAACAATAGAAGAACTATCTAGAACCCTTTCAGGTACTGGTGATCTTTCTGGTACTATTTGTTTTCTGATCATGCCAAAGGTGCGGATGTCTTCTTGTGACTATCATCATTAGGCCATTGAGAGATTGAGTTACTTAGGCTACATTCACATTGCAGGCTGAAGTGGCACAGTCCAGTTTTTTGCCCAATCAGATCTGATGCTTTCAGAGCTGTGTGGTCAGACAAATCTGATCTTTTCAAATCTGATCGATCTGAGCCACTTTCATACTTTGGCCTAGATCAGATACATATCCAATTTGAAGCCATGCGACCTTAATGAAAAACCTTTTTTTCCTGTGCATGCGCCTTCGTTCAGCGTTACAGTGGCAGCAGCACCAAACCTGAAGTTAAAGCCAGTAAATAGTGGAAATGCAAAGCATCTGACCCTTTTCGCCTTCGTCTCGCTCTAATAATGAGCAGCTGAGAGCTGATCAGAGTTCATTATATTCATAGCAAAAGCTTGTCCTGCTGGTTAGTTTGTTTGCTGTTCATGACGCACATGATTCATTCAAATGATTTGATTGATTACGATTGATTGCGGTCAACAGTCCCCAGATTTCATCTACACTAAAGATACAATTTTCCTTTTATTCTCTATGTGTCTCTGGTCTCTATTACCCTCTAGTGTTTTCAGGCTTCAGCTGACTCAAATGTAGGTAAAGTAAATAAAATATTAATATCATGTTGTTTTTGTTACAAGTCTGCTGGATCTGGTTAAACTTTAGATCCAGTCAAACCATCTGTTTGCCTTTTGAGAGAGGGGCACAATCTACTGGAGTATATTAAATATAAGGGAACTGTTTCCCAGCATTACTCAGAGTGATGTTTATTCTTACATATTTATTTTTAGACATCCAGAACGTTAAATTATTGAAATTCAAATCTTACAAGTGTTTTACAGCTATAGTTGTATGCAAAAGTTTGAACACCTGGACAAATGACATGTATATTTATTTTCAGAAACATAAAACATTGAAATGACTGGTTATAATGATTAATAAAATCATTAATGGTTGATTGGAAGGTACAACATGAATGACAACTGACTATAACTACAGAAGGGTTTTTGTACAGAGCTGCACTGCTGTGTCTCTTCTTGCACAGTAATAAACAGCCGTGTCTCCAGTCTCCAGGCTGCTGATGTCTAAGAACAGCACATTACTGCTTGTGTCTCTGGAAATTTTGAAGCGACTCTTAAAGGAAGCTGCGGTGTCTATAGATCCACTACCCCACATGATCCCGATCCACTCCATGGCTTTCCCTGGAGGCTGTCTGATCCAGACTGTACCGTAGTCAGAGAGACGATAGCCAGAAACCTCACAGGACAGCCTCACTGATCCTCCAGGAGGCTTCAACTGAGCAGGAGACGAGCTCAGACTGATTCCATGAACATCTGAGAGGAGGAAACAGGCCATAGAGACCATTAAACACACTGCATTTCATCCTAAACTTAGAGATATGGCTAATAAAGAAATGATGAAAGTCTGAGGACATATAAGATGATATATGATAAGAATTGAGATCCATTTGAAAGCTCCAGTTGCCTTTTACTTTGGATCAATTGACTTTTCAGTGGGTCAGAAAAGTGTTTTAAAATTAACTAATATAGTACTTCCCTATAAATTTATCCTTTCAGTTTTCTTTTGACAGCAACAAGACAATGTGTCCACTTACACTGTACACAGGCCAGCAAGAGTAGAACAATCCAGTTCAAGATTACTCTAGAAGTCAATAAGGGTCTACAGACACGCTGCTTCCTTCATCTTTCCTGCTCCGTGTTCGATAGAATGTGTGTGAGAGTATCTCTGCCCTATAAACATACAGTGGCTGGTGGACACTTTGCATAATTTATATCTCAGATGATTAAGGAGGAAAACTTAAATGCTTTCCTACAGTATATGTTTAATAAAAAGTGAGGTGTGTTTCTGCACTATGAACTTTTTAATAGAGCACTGATTCTAGATGAAGTGATGTGATAGTCCAGTACACTGATGGGAAGCAGAGTTTGCAGAATTGTGGCTCATTTTTCACCCATTCCATTTGGCAAACTGTCTTCAGATGATCACGGTCCCCTTTGGCTTCAGTTTACAAATTCTGCACACATTTATCCATGGGATTCAACACCGAATATTGCCCAGGCCAGCATCTTCACTTTTTATAGAAACCAGAGTTATTTTGTTACTTTTGTGGCCAAGGAGATTTAATTCTCCTCTAATATGTCTTGGTACATCAATCCATGTTTCCTTTGAAGCTTTATGCCTTGATGCTCCCACCATCATGCTTCACTGTGGGTATGGTGTTCTCAGGATCATTCCCTTTTTCTCCAAACAGGACAAGCTGATTTATTGCCAGGATTCGAGATTCTTCTATTTTTGTTTCATCTGACCAGAATATGTTTATCTAAAAGACGTCTGATCAAATCTAGGGGTGCATCTCCATGTTTCTTTTTTAGCAGTGGGGTGTAGGAACTGTGAAGATTGTGGTGCAACTCATTGTTCTTTGAGTAACTATTGTTCCTGTTGATTTCAGGTCATCCTGCAACTCCATGCGACTACTTGGGGTTTCACCACCACCTGGGGTTTCAAGTGTGATCAGTCCTCTCTCTTGTCAGCCAGCTTGAAGGCCTCTTTTAAGGCTTAGGCTCCTCCCCCCTCTACATCAGCCAGGCCTCTGATTGGTCAGTGGTCCTCCTTACATTACTGATGGCAAAACAGGTTCACCTGTGAAGGAAACCAAAATACCTGCTTACAAATAACAGCATTCATATTTTGATTTTTGTTCTGTTTTAAAGCTTTATATTTTCTAAAGAGCTGAGTAGTAAATCCCAATGATGGGTATCAAACTGATTTTTTTGTATTAGAGTTTAGAACATCATAATCTTAATAGTGTGATAAGTGATGGTTATAAAATGATTTTTAACAGTCTTCTAATTAAAATGACTAAACAGAGCAATGAATTTCCTCTGTCGTGGGGTAAAGAAGTAGAGCCAGCAATGTGTAGTTATGACCTTTACTCAAATTAAAATGTGTCCTTCTGTTCTGTTCACTGCTAATTTGCTTGCAGTTTACCTGCCACACATATTAGACTTTTACTTTGCTGCTAGTCCAAAAACTTTGAACTGAACTGTATAATACAGTCTAATACTTTGGCATTGAAATGCTTCACAACAAGGAGACACAATAAGCAGTTTAGCATTATGTAAACAGCCTGAAATACAGGCTCCTGAAACATTCTACACTCAGTTGAAGAGCATTTTAAATATTTTATGAGTAATAGGTTCAGATTTTTCAGAAAACTCTTTACAGATTTTTTAAAGAGTTTCCTAAATTGAGGTTTTGCTGCCACTGAAGGTTTTTGTGCAGGTTGTCCAGTAGCCTGTGTCACTGTGCCAGTGTAGCGAGCGCAGTAGTACACAGCTGTGTCTTCAGCCTTCAGATTCTGTCCGTTTAGAAAAACAGTGCTGCTGGACGTGTCTCTGGAGATGCTGAACTTGCTCTTCAGTGAATCTTTGTAGTCTGTGCTCCCACTCGCATGGATCATGCCAATGAACTCAAGAGCTTTTCCTTCAGCCTGTCGAATCCATGAGGGGCCTTAGTGCTATCACTGAGGGAATAGCCTGAAATCTTACAGGGAATGGTCAAAGACCCCCCAGGCTTCACAGTCAGTGAGCTGGGCTGGTTATGATCAGTACTGCAGTGCACACCTGTGGATGAATTTGAAATAAGAGTTAGATTTTAACCAGACTGTGAAGCATCAGCATAGACACTGAGTAATTATAAAGAATCTTACACCATGCAGCAGCTGCGAGTAGAAATAACTGAAACATGGCTCATTAACTTACTGTGTCCAGCTTAACTGTAGCTTACCTAAAGCAGGCTGTTTATATGTGTCCAATGTGGGAGGAGTCACATGCAAATTTGATTTAGCACTAACAGCTTTTATGGCATTGAAACCCCCCAAGCACATCCTTTCCTGAAGCTGCAAGCAAATTCTCAAAAATATAAAATAATAATTTGAGCAACTCTTGTGCGCAAAAGGGTAACTAAACATAACAAAATACTTTTAGCAGAATTATATTGAGATTATTCAAATCATTAAACTACACATATATTTGTGAAGAAGTTAAACAAATTGTATTGCATATATTTGGTTTCAATAGACAATACAAGTTGACCATTCACTTGCTTTATGTGGTATAAACAGTCATTTATACACCCCACGCCAACTTTTTATTTATTTATTTTCAATCTGCTGTTTTAAAGATTTGTCTTTTTTTTCTGTCTCGGTTTGAAAAATGTTGTTGCCTTTAGAATTTTTTGCAATTTAATGACATAATGTTGAAAACAAAATGAAATAGAGCTGTTTTCTAGTGTTAATTAGGCTTATATAGGATTTTATATAGGAATTTTATTACATGACTGCATCATTTCTTTCCACAATGCATGATATTTCCTCAAGACAACATACCCCAAAAAGAATTCCAAAGCATTGGTTAAAAAATACTTTTGATTTCAACATTCACATCTATTTTTGCATAAAAAATGAGCAAACAGTTTTTAAACCATTGTTGTCATAGTGCATGTTTAAAATTCCCCAGCACAAATATAAAAAAAGATTATTTTTCTATTATTTTCCTTAAATAGTTTGAGCAAACCCAGTGCAGTTTCTGAATATTAATGCACCCTAAGCAACCTTTTACTTGATGGCCCCCAACTCGCCTCAGTCATATTATTTTGTATGAAAAAAAATAAGAACACAATAGTTTATTGATATGACAAAATGTAGTCAATAAAACATTTTTTTCACATACAGACCAAAAAAGAAATAAAACAAACCAGCACTTAAAAATAAAGAAGTTGGCTGGCTGGCTGTAAATGACTGCATATACCGTATAGGCAATGTACATTAAGAAACTGGGGGTACTTAGGGGCACCATAGATGACTGTGTTGCTTCATGGCAACACACATTAAGAAATCTGTCATCAGATAAAACTCAGTTATATTTTGCTAAATTAAAAAAAAATAACTTCACATTCTGAGAGAAACTGTCCAGTACAGAACTGTATGAGGAGACAATGGGGTTGTTGCCCTGAGGCAACACTGTGCAAATAAGGGTTAAGATTTTATTTGATATTTTTTTTATTTGAAGCTAATAATACTGAAATCACAACAATGTATTTTCTGATGGGAATTGTTTTTTCCAGAATGAGCCAATCCTGAAATTAAGCAAATATTTAAATGCCTTTATGACATAACCGATTGTCTACATTATGCTTAGTGTTAGAAATGGCCTACGTTTGTTTCTGCTCCAATAGTATTAATGTAAAATTGTGGATTGTTTGACCAGTGTAACTGGTTAAATTGGATATTTCTAATATTTAGAGCATTTTAGAGCAACTGTAGGTTTTTGTAAGCCGTGTTCATTAGTTAGTGTCACTGTGAGGCGCTTGCACAGTAATACACAGCTGTGTCTTCAGTCTGCAGATTCTGTCCTTGTAATGTTATTGTGTTGGTTCCAGTGTCTCTGGAGATGCTGAACTTGTTTTTCAGTTTATCACTGTACTCTGTGCTCCCACCACTATTGATAAATCCAATGTACTCCAGACCTTTTCCAGCAGGCTGTCGGATCCAGCCTGTGTGCTGGCTAGTAACAGAATATGAGACCTTACAGTTAATGGTCAGACTCTGGCCTGGGCGGATCACCACGGAGCCAGGCTGAGTCAGTTCCTCACAGTGAACACCTGTAGATAACAAACACAAGGATTATGTTCATATATAAATACACATTAAACATAACTTAAAAACTGAACTGTGTTCTTTACTGAGTAACTCACAGGATGCAGCTGCCAGCAGGAGCAGTAGAGATGTAGAGAACATGGTTGGTGTTGAAGATGTTCTGCACACCTTAATAGACATGGTCTCATCTTCTCTATATAGAGAGTTTCCATTTGCTTATCTAGTGACCCGTGGTAGGCAAAGCTATTTATGATATGGTACAACTCATCTTGAGCAGGACTGAAGACTTTCAGAAGTAAAACTCTACCTGGATGTGAATTTTTAATATAATATTCATATAAATTACATTTCATTCAGAAGATTTTATTCAGTTGAACAAGCCCAGTCAAATTGTTTGATATGAGTTGACATGAGTTTTTATGTTGAACCCAAAACTATTTCTTACAGTGATGCTAGGAGGCTATACAATATAAAGAAATATTAGATTTAGTATTATGCAATTGTTTACATATATTTTGTGGTCTAGTTTACAACGCATGCATAGTGTATATTATAATAGCAATATATCTTATATATTATGAGATGTGTAAATTGTGATTGTATATGAAATACAAAATATTGTATTGATCTGTGACTACAAATCTTTGAACGTTAGTGTATTAATTAGATATTGGGAGTAAATGCTGTTATATGTTTCTCTGTAAGAATCATGAACACGTTAATAACTGTGTTGTGCTGTCATGTTGTCGGTGAGGTGGTTATAATAGTTATGTTTCTTTTCTTTTATTTCCCTTTTTCCAAAACTAGAGTTATGTGGAATTAATAAAAGATGTATAGAAATGGATCTCCTAGACCACCAAAACTGTCCCCATCAGATAAACAGCACTTAAAGCTTTCATCATTGAGAGAGAGGAGAAAATCAAACTGCTTCAGATCTGAAAACATCCACAGGTGTTTCTGTCCATCGTACCACTCTGAGAAGACCACTCAGCGCTGTGGGTCTGAAAGGATGTGTAGCTGTCAAGAAGTATCACTGAGAAAAGGAGACGGACACATCAAACAAAGAAGCTGAATAATAGACTGTCCACCCCAGAGTCCAGACCTCAACATCACTGAATGTGTTTGGGATTGTTTGGATTGTGAGAAGTCAAAAAATGTAACCAACTTCTAAGACTGAACTTTGGAGGTGTGGAACAATATCCCTGTAGATTTTTTGGAAAAACTGAAAGTCTCCTGAAACGGAAGCTATAATAAAGGCAAAGATGGACACACTAAATACTGATATTATTGTGGCAGCTGCTCTGTATTGTGCAAGGGGCGTTGGGGTGGTCTAGTATGCAAAGCTGTGCTGAGCGTCCACCCCCGTGCCCCCCACCCCCAGCTTAAACATTGTTTTCCTCTTCTGTTGTTGTTGTTGTGTTGTTAGTGTTGTTGTGTGTCACTCTGAGATATGGTTTTGTGTTGACTATGGGTCGTTGTGTTGTGATCGTGCGTTATTGGTGTGGGTCATGTGGTCACCATGGAGTAGTGCACTATGGCTGCAGATGACCTTTCCTGCCATTCACCTGTTTGTTTCCGTGTCTATTTGCAGCTTATTGTTCAATATGGAGAGATTGTTCAGAATCCATGACCTTCTTCTATGAGTCTTCTTTGCAGTGATGTCACATTATATTCAGTTGGTGAGGTTTGCTGGCAGAGGAATGTTTTGTTGATGAGTTTTTGTACAGCACTTCCTCACTGTTTCATCACTGTGTGTGGTCTTCTGGCACAGTAATACACAGCTGAGTCTTCAGTCTGCAGATTTTGTCCCGACAGTGTTACAGTGCTGCTGTCTTTTGAAATGCTGAACTTGCTCCTTAAGGAGGCTTTGGTGTCTTTTGCTCCGTTACCACATATAGTGGAAATCCACTCCAGAGCTTTTCCTGCAGGTTGTCGTATCCAGTCTGTACAGTAGCTGCTTTCAGTTAATGAATATCCAGACACCTTACAGGTCAGTGTTATAGACTGACCAATATTTATGGCCATGGTTCCAGGCTGGGTCAGCTCTATGCAGTGAACACCTATATGAAATAAGAAATTACAATAATTGTTAAATAACAGTCTCTCATTGATATTATTTAGCCATTATACTGACACTCACTGGATGCTGTAGCAAGAAGCAGCAAAAATCTTGCAGAAAACATTGTTGCATTAATGCACTTCTTCATTGAGAATCTACCAACTCGTTTTAAAACGATTCCTCTGTTCCTCCACTTTGCTTTATATAAGGCGATGAAGAGGAAAGGTTTGCATACCGAACTGTTTATTCTTAGGCTGAGACTTTTGCATTGCAAGTTCTGTGTAAAGAGCCCCCTAGTGGCTTTTAAAGTCACTGCTTCATTCTGACTAGTCAACAAAATATATATTTATTTCTTTGTTAGGTTATTTACTTTATGGTTATTTGCATCCTTACATTTTAATGTTTTTCACTAACCAGTCTACAACAGCAATAAACATCACCATATTTTACCATATTTTATACTGCATATGCACAATATGTCAAGGAAGCATTTTTAAAATATTCGTTTTACAATTTACAAAATTTTACAAAAAATGACCAAAATCTGTCAGTGCTAAATATTTAAAAAGCATTTTGTTAAAATGTTTTTGGTTCAAATGTTTTGATCATGATATTCCATGATCAACAACTATATCTTTTTAATAATCATCTTTTGAATATTTTGTCCTCACTTTACCCCTTAAAATCCCAGGTCTGTCACATACTAAGGCTTATTATTCAGTGACTACAGGGACTTCAATGCAAACTAGCTGAGCTATTTGTAGGTTATAAAAATGAGTAATAAAGTGAAGCGTGTAATTAAACTAAAGCCATTTCATGGGTTCATTTCTAAACTCCATATAAGCACTTGTTGCTTTGTGCTTTGACAGTCACAAAAAATTCTAGACAGCAGTAGATTCTATCTGTGCTTGGTACAGTTTCACTGAAACTCTCATTTGCTTGAATATATGGCACTAATATATGGCACCTAGACCCAATCAATCCTAATCCTAACCTTACCTTCAACCCAAAACCTAAACCCAATCAATCCTAACCCTAACCTTACCTTCAACCCAAAACCTAAACCCAATCAATCCTAATCCTAACCTTAATCCTTAACCTGGCCTTAAAAATCTAGTCCTAATCCTAAACCTAACCTTAACTCCAACCCAAAATCTAATCCTAACCCTGATCTTAAATTCCACCAAAAGCCTAAACCTAATTCTAATCTTAAGCATTACCTTACCTGCAACCAAAAGGCCAAACTTAATCCTAATCCTAATTCTACAATGTTAATAGTGAAATGAATATCAACAGTATTTTATTTATTTCTTTCATAGAACAAAAATCCATGCAAAAGACCATTTAGGAACAATTAGTTTTCAGTATGCCTTTCCACAACAGGCCAGGAGTTGTATGAATACATATATATATATATATATATATATATATATATATATATATATATATATATATGTATTCATACAACAGTTAGTTCCAGCCAAGCAAGCTGATTGGTTGAGAAGTGTTCTAACTGTCCTGTTATTTCACCATAACATCACGAGTTTTTCACAAACACTGTATCACTCCGCTGAAATGCGTTGCTAACGACTTTGACAGCTGTCAGAGATGCTCAAACCATTTGAACGTTTTTACTTCTTACTTTGGTCACAAACAGAAAATGGACACTTTTAAGATCACATTTGACCGACAGCTGATTTGGTCAGACTCTGAAGATGAGACTACACTAAATTCCCAAACTGCCCGTTGGTCTGTGTGGAGCTGGAGAACGAACTGCTGGCTGAGCAGCGAGTGGGTGGAGCTCATTACTCTGATGTAGCAACAAGCTGCTTGTTAAGGAGCTATAATTTGGCGGAAGGAACTGCCAACATTAAAACATATTAAATGCCGCGTTCACGACCCAGTTTGTTTATTTATTACTTTATTTATTTAACTCTTGAATAAAAGCAATAGAACACTTGAGGCAGATCTTCTTTGACCCAATACTGACTACTTTATGAAATATAAAATGAAATGCACTGTAATTTGGTGAAGGCTAGTTGATAAAGTGCACAGCTTTGAGTTTATATTCACTAATCACTGGTCAGCATGTGTGCTGGTTTTTGAGTTGATTTGCTTTGCTTCATTTGATGAACTTTAGCACCACCTGTTGTTACTTTAATGGTAGTATTCTTATAAAACTGTCCAGTGAACATCAAATGAACAAACTCACATATTTCATTTCAATGTGCTATTTATTGTGAATTAAATTGAGTTCATGTCTGAAGCAATTAAACATTTCCATTATCAACGTCTGACTACAGAGTAATAACCTGTAGATTCACAACAGTAAGTTTCTCTGTCAGAGTCTCCTTGTTTTCCTCTGTAACTGAATGGGGAAGTGTTTTTGTACAGCTCTGTCACTGTTTTCTATCACTGTGAGTATCTAGCACAGTAATACACAGCAGTGTCTTCACTCTTCAGGCTGTCCATCTGTAAGTACAGCTGACTGCTGGAGTCGGATCTGGAGATCGTGAATCTTCCCTGGACTGACTGGGAATAGCGGATGGGAGAGCTGGATGTTCCAATAGTAGCAACCCATTCCAGGCCTTTTCCAGGAGCCTGTCTGACCACACCTGCCCAGTAGCTACTGAATGTGAATCCAGATGCTGTACAGGTCAGTTTATGAGACTCTCCAGGTCTTTTAACCACAGCTTCAGACTGGATAAAGGTTTGGCACAGAACAGCTGTGGAAAGGAAACCTGTAAATTAAACCAGTGTTGCAATAACAATAAAACAAATTCAAATATTGATTATTGACTTAATCTCACCATTCAGAAACATTGCTATCAAAAGCAGATTCACAACAATCTCCATAGTTTCTTCCTTATTTTCTTGGGTATTCTTTCTTATTTCCCAGCTGTGGAATCAGGCAGTGCATCTTGTAGAAGTGAAAGATTCACATATAAGAGGAAGATGAGTTTGCATAGATCCTCCTCACTGACTTTAAACACCAATAAAGAGCCAAGAACACAAGTTCATTATCCACAAATCTCGAAATACATCCACTAGTACAAACTTTTTAAAAAATATTTCAATATTTGAACAAGTACAAAGCAGGTTTCTCTTTATCTTTTGAGATAGATGCAGTTACTATAATAATCTAATAAGTGAATTTTACACTGCTGTTTAGAGAAGCTTATTTGACATTATAATACACATAATGTAACATGAGAGAGAGAGAGAGAAAGAGAGAGAGAGAGAGAGAGAGAGAGATTACGAGATTATTATTTTTCCTTAATTTATGCTTTACAATGAATGGAAGAAAATAAATAAAATAAATAAATACAAAAATAAAAGTCCTGATGAATTAGTCTTAATTTTAGGAGAATTTTTAGGGTCATTTTTAATGCTGGAGACTGTAAAAGGCCTGAGGTTGTAGGTTTTATCTGTGTATCTCTATAACTACCAACAGTCATAAAATAAATGTTCTTCACTCCTGGTCAACTCTTCTTGCATAGTGTTGAGCACAGTAGCTATGGTAGATCTGATCTATATAATATCTTCTTTTTTATCATTTATTTTTTATAGCACAGATCAAAGATCTTCCATCACTTTCATATTCATGTGATTAGATACTTTGACAGATTGTTTATCTGTTGTCTTCCCATTGCAGTGCTCTTGTTTGTCATCATTGGGCAGTTGGCTGTCACAGGTAGCACATGCACATGCAAATTACATATAATGTAAGGGACAGATAATCTATATAGAGGAAACGTCTGTTTTAAATGCATCATACATATTTAATATTGTTCTCTCAGAGATACTCAGAGCTCAGAGCTTGAAGGGTTTTTTTGCATGGTCAAATGGTTCAGATTGATGAAGAAATATGTAACGAACACTGGCTGAAACTTTACCCCTAGGTTAGTGTTTCTAACATATCAACAACCCAAAGTTAAGGGCCTTTTGGCTCCAGCAAATCTGGAATTGAGGTGTAAATCTGTCGGCTTAATACCCCCCAACCCCAGACTCAGTCAGATTTACAGCTGAATCAAGAACCAGCACCCCTCTCCCTTGACCTAGAGGGCAACAGGACAATGGCTCCCTGGAATATTGGCCACATGGCCCTCCGAAGTCCTGTGGACAGCTTTATCTCTAAGTAACAGAAAGTACATTTCTACAGTAAATGTCCACTCCAAACTGCAACTATTCGTTAGAACTCTTTTTAACTAAACTAGACATACCAAAAACGGAACTCGGACGACAAAGTTGCAACTTTCTAAATTCCCTAGAGATCTCAAGCATGGACCCACAGCACCCCCAAGGGGTGAAACCGCGAATTGTCACATCACCACCATGAGGACTTGTGCTAATAAGGAACCCAAGAAACGTCTTGCTTTGTCTGCTTGATTATCAACATTTATATAATCTGTAAGCAATACTACTTGTTGTATTAATCTTGTTGTTGTGTAGTACCTAAATATTACCTGTATGTTTTTCTACTATTAAATGCTAGAAATACATAGAGTATAACTTTGATAACAGTCAGACCCAACCATTTAATTGCTGTGAGTTTAGACCATTGACCAATATGTATCCTGAATGTGGTTTTCTTTTCTTTTCTTCCTTTGTTCCTTTCCTTTTATTGTCGATTTTATTTTTCATGCATTGGGTCATGTTCAGATATGATAGGCAAATAGTACCTGTGTTCGTTGACATGTGTTGTGTATCAAGTAACAAGGGTTAAACTCTCTCTTAGAAACATGCCTGAATATCCTAGTTGTTCATTCCTTGATTTTGAAAGTTAAACCAATTTGATGATATAGAAATGTTTCTTTTTCTTTGTTCAAACTAGCTGAAACAAAGGAGGCAGTGATTCTGGGGAAGGTATTCCTAAAATTATGCACAACCAATCAGATTGGAAACAATGAGTAGCTAGTAACCTTAGGTGAGGAGAACCTATCAGCACTCTGGCTCCACCTCCAAAGGGTAGGGCCTCCAGCCGAGCAAAACCCGAGTGCACCGCAAATTTGAGTTCAGATTCCTGCGTTCGGAACAAAGAATAGCTAAGTTTCTAAGCTCGTGCCGGCCTAGGTCAGAAAGACAGGTCAGAAGTATTAGAACACTAAATTTTCAGATCTGGAACCTTTGTTTGTTTGTAACTTGCCTGTGCATCTACACACCTTAAGTTTGAACCACCCGATTCTGCTAAAGAGAGGTAGTTAGTTAAATTAGTATCACCAGCCTCAGAACCCTGATTGCAACCTGAACCTTGCCAGCGGAGTGGGAGCGGTTCTGACGCCACGGAGACCCAGCATCGCACCCAGAGCCACGCACTGATCTGTGAACAGATTGACCCTCGAAAGGCTGCCCAAGCTCCACCCTCAGACGGCCACGAGACGCCTCCACCCAATCACTGACGGGAAGGCACGTGCCCGCATGTAGATGCAGCATCCACAGCCAGCTAGGAGAGGAACCACCGCGTGAGCTCCAGCCTTCGATCGAGTCTGTCCTGAGACGACCCCTCCTGAAGTCAGCCCCCGACTCCCACGTAAGCTGGTTCCATCAATTTGCAGTCAGGGCCCTGACGCCAATTTATTTAATAAGAGAACTTATATAGGTACATCCAGCCATATAGTTATTCCCGTCCAGGCTTAGGTTAATTCTCTAGAGGCTCTCCCAAGCGACTTCCCAAACCACACTGCCTCATACCATTTAGCCGTGAATCACTCTAACTTACTCGAGCTATTTTGTCTTTCATTACTATCACTTTGTTTTGTTTTGTTTTCTGGTTTTATTTTCTATTGTTTATCATTGAATGTAGTCCAAAAGTAGTTTGATATTTAGCCAATAAATTCCCTTTTCTGAAGCATCCTTGGTGTGAGCGTTTCTCTCTCTTGCCCTGGTCTGTAGACTTCAAATAAATCCGGGTTACCTCACACCCTCACATAAGTTTCTAGCAATAATAATATTAAAAGTTGCAAAACCCATTACAAATATATTGTATATGGTTCTATATAGAAGTTTTTTGAAAAGGGTACTGTAGAGCACCAAAAAGGTTCTTCTATTGTTATAAGCTTGGTATTGTAACAACAGCCAAACCCTTTTTGGTTCCATATAGAACCATAGACAACACATTCCCCAACACAAATTCCATTGAAGAGACATCCTTCATGACCAGTAAAACTGACTGTAATGTTTTTGTGTGTTCATTTAAATTTTCATTCTTTTAGCAAAGCAGGTATGGATTGGAATAGAAGACATCACATAAAAATAAACATGGAGAGGAATGCTGAGTACATGTAATCAGTGAGTTGTTGAGGATGTTGAGGATGTTTTTGTTCAGGTCAGCTGGGTGGTTGTAACGCTGTGGCTCTCTGGCGCAGTAATAAACAGCTGTGTCCCCAGACTGAAAGTTCTGGCCTTGTAAAAACACTGTGCTGCTGGACGTGTCCTGACTGAAACTGATCTTGCTCTTCACTGTGTCTTTGATATTAGTGCTACCACTACTACACAGATATCCAAGCCATTCCAGTGTTTTCCCAGCAGGCTGCCGTATCCAGTTAATACAGTAGCTCGACTCTGAGATCTTACAGGAGATGGAGAACGATTCTCCAGGTTTTACTACCTTAGAATCAGCCTGAGTGAGCTCCACACAGTCTACACCACCTGACAATAACAATGATAGAGTATGGTGTTAATTTCTTATTTACAACTATGTAGAAAATCTCAGTTCAGGTTTAATCAAAACTGATGGAGTTAAGGGAACATTGAGACTTACTGAAAGCTGTTAGCAGCAGCAGCAGCAGCACTGAGGAGATCATTGTTGTTTCGTATTAGACTAAACTGAATGGAGATGCTCTTCTCCTCCTCACCAGCACATACAGACCACTGCTTATGTAGGAGGGGCAGGTGGAGAATTTGCATATAGTGTAATATGTTCACCATTAGCACATCAAATACACTGGGTTTCACATTGTGTCCTTTCACATACGTAAGGGGGAAAAAGGAGGGATGGGAGAAAAAAATAATATAAAAGAAATGGACAGAAAGAAAGAAAGAAAGAAAGAAATACAGACAGAAAGACAGAGAGAAAGTCCATTCCAGACGGCCAGCATAGGTCAGTTGTGGGATATGCTGGTAGCTGTTGCTACTGACAGTTATTTACATTATAAAACCAGTTTACATTATAAAAATCAGTTTCCAGTCCTGGCATTTCTAAAATCTGGCAGGTTTGATAAGTGGACAGTCAGTTACATCAACACTTCAGTAATCATCACTGATCACAACATCCAGGACATCCATGTAAACTGAGTCTGTTGGTTAATGTGGAATCAGAAAGTCAGTTTATTCTCAGTGTCCAGCTGTGAGCACTAAGCAGAATTTCCCAGTTCAGATCTGCTTTGCCTCTCTTGTTGAACTTTAGCTCCACCTGTTGGTGCATTAATGGTAGTTTGCATACAAAAGTTTATCAGCAGTCAACAAACTCACATACATGCAGTTTAGGTTACAATCACTCATCATGTTATGATAAATTTAGTCCATTTTTGTCAACAACTTAAAAAAAAAAAATCAATTACTAAAATTATTGATTCAAATGCTTTACAGAAGATGATATTTTTAGATGCTTTGTTTAATATATGAAGCTATTTGGGAACATTAAACATTATTATGTGAGTAAAACTCTGAAATTATTTATATGCAAAAGTTTGGGCACCCCAGTCAAATATTCCTGCACATTTTTGTGCAAAATTACAGTTTCTTTGCTGAATTTAACAAATAAAATAATAATAATAATAATTGATAAAATGTGGCCTGTACAAAATTTATAGCACAGCATTGATCACCAAGTATGAAATATTTTAGGTATTGTTGATATTAATTGTTGATTTTATTGTCTACTTTATTTGATATATTTGTATTTGTCTATATAATTAAGTTCTGTTACCGAAGAAAACAGAACCCAAACCATTCATTCCTTAGATCATCCTGAACACTTTTCCACAGTATTCCATTTCATTTATATACTAAAATTTTGTCCTTTATGTTCTGCAACTTAGAATATTAACACAGTCTTATTACAATCACATTCCATACATATAGCTATGTGCATCATTATGGAGAAACTATTGGACACTTTATTATTATTACTCCAAACTTTTAACTGGTAGCATATGTCGTTCAACCCAGTGTTATATATCTGAGTGCTTCTCCTTAGGATGAATGGAGAAGTGTTTTTGTACAGCTCTGTCACTGTTTTCTATCACTGTGACGCTCTAGCACAGTAATACACAGCAGTGTCTTCACTCTTCAGGCTGCTCATCTGTAAGTACAGCTGACTGCTGGAGTCGGATCTGGAGATCGTGAATCTTCCCTGGACTGACTGGGAATAGTGGATGGGAGAACTTTGTGTGCTTATATATGCAATCCATTCCAGTCCTTTCCCAGGAGCCTGTCTGACCCACACCATACGATAGTCACTGAATGTGAATCCAGATGCTGTACAGGTCAGTTTATGAGATTGTCCAGGTGTTTTAACCACAGCTTCAGACTGAGTGAGAGTCTGACTCTGAAAACCTGCAGAAAAGAAGAAGAATTAAAGTTCTGAATGAAACATGATCACAGAAAGATTTTCTCTGCTATTTCATTCTCTTATTCTAATCCTGAGACGTACATGGTAGACTAGTGATCATCAGCAGTGTTAGAGATGTGCTGAACATGGTTGAGGTTGAGTCTGAGCTGATGAGCTTTTCTCTGCAGATCTCTCAGTGCTGTTCAGCGTCTCTTCATAAAGGGAGGAGAAGGATTTGCATAGTTACAGTGTCAGAGGGATGACATCACTCATCAGATAACTCTATGGACTTATTTGAACTTACTACATTCACGTTATCTTACAATAGGCCTTTTTCACAAGTGCGTACATCCGGTTGATTGTTTGTTCAATCCAGGGTTGGGATAAAATGGAATACATATTTTGGGAATATGTATTCAGATTACAGAAATTATGTATCTCTATTCAGTCCATGTTACAATTTATAAAGGCAGTATTCAAAATCCGGTTATTTTTCAAGAGTTTCTTGAAAAAGCCCTATTTCTGTTTTGCCTAAATTGGTACAATTAACAGTACCACAGCACAACATCACACTTTACTAGCAAGTGATTCAGTTGGCAGTTTTAGGGTAGTTACTCCGTTTACAATCCATAACAAATACCCCATTTCCAAAAAAGTTGGGATGCTGCACAAAATGTAAACAAAAACAAAATGCAATGATGTGCAGATCATTTATACCCTATATTTTATTGAAAATTGTTCAAAGGCAACATATTAAATGTTGAAACTGAGAAATTGTATTGCTTTTTGAAAAATCAATGCCCATTTTGAATTTGTTGCCAACAACACATTCCAAAAAAGTTGAGACTGGGGCCTATTTACTACTGTGTTTCATCACCTCTTCTACACTCTGTAAGCGTTTGGGAACTGAGCAGACCAACTACTGTGGTTTTGAAAGAGAAATGTTTCCCATTCTTGTTTTATATCGGATTTCAGCTGCTCAACAGTTCGGTGGCTCATTTATCGTATTTTTCGTTTCATAATGTGCCAAACGTTATCAGTGGATGACAGGTCTGGACTGCAGGTCAGTTTAGCACCCCAACTCTTTTAATATGGAGCAATGCTGCTGTAGTACTTGCAGGATGTGGTTTATCATTGTCTTGCTGAAAGAATCAAGGCCTTCCCTGAAAATCACATTGTCTGGATGGCAGCATATGTTGCCAAAAAATGTATATATTGTTCAGCATTAATGGTGCCTTCACAGATGTGCATATCACCCATGATATGTGCACTAATGCCCCCCATACCATCATGAATACTGGCTGTTGAACCGTGCACTGATAACAAGCTGACTGGTCTTTAGCTTGGAGGACACAGTGTCCATGATTCGTCGGACCGCAGGATATTTTTCCACTTCCCCTCAGTCCATTTTAAATGAGCTCAGGCCCAGAGAAGGTGGCGGCGTTTCTGGATCCTGTTCATGTACAGTTTCTTCTTTGTGTATTACAGTTTTAACTTGCATTTGTGGATGGAGTGATGAACTGTTTTCACAGACAGTGGTTTTAAGAGATGTTTCTGAGCCCATGCAGAGATTTCCACTACAAAATCATGTCTGTTTTTAATGCAGTGCTTCCTGAGGGCCCAAAGATCAAGGCCAGCAAATACTGGTTTTTGGCCTTGTCTCTTGCATACAGAGATTTCTCCAGATTCTCTGAATCTTTTAATGTTATTTTGTACCATAGATGATGAAAAGTTCTCAATTTCTCAGTTTCAACATTTGATATGTTGTCTTTGTACTATTTTCAATCAAGTATAGAGTTTAAATGATTTGCACATCATTGCATTTTGTTTTTATTTACATTTTTGTTATGTTGTTATGTTGTAATGTTATTGTGTTGGTTCCAGTGTCTCTGGAGATGCTGAACTTGTTTTTCAGTTTATCACTGTACTCTGTGCTCCCACTGCCCCTGATAAAGCCAATCCACTCCAGAGCTTTTCCTGCAGGCTGCCAGATCCAAGCTGTAGCATAGCTTGTAACTGAATATGAGACCTTACAGTCGATAGTCAGACTCTGGCCTGGACGGACCACCATGGAACCAGGCTGAGTCAGTTCCTCACAGTGAACACCTGTGGACAAAAAATATATAGTGATTAGATGCACCAATTTAATGCAGTTTGAAACTGAGCTTAAACTTAATAGCATTCTGACTGAGTGAAATGTGGTCTTTACTGAGTAACTCACAGGATGCAGCTGCCAGCAGGAGCAGTAGAGATGTAGAGAACATGGTTGGTGTTGAAGTTGGACCTTCACAGCTTAACAGAGAGTGTCTAATCCCCTATTTATCATTGCACAAGTGGACATTTGCATACAGGCCGTATTATTCATAGTTTATTCATGGGGGAGTTGTGTGTTTTTGACTGTAAGCAGCCCTCTGATGGCTCCTACAGTCATTACAGTTTAAGTGATGTCACAGATGGAAATGATTTTGGTCCCATCAGTCATTGTTCAGATTTTTGGATAAATCTGTTACATGTCTTGTCCTCAACTGTAATTGTAGAAAAAATGTCAAAACAAAGCATGTTTTGTCGTTTTGTGTCCATTCACATCTAACTGTATTTTTTTAAAATTGCTCCACCAAAAGTTCATCATTTCTTGTAAAGTTTAACTACAACCCCAATTCCAAAAATGTTAGGACACTGTATAAAATGTAAATAAAAAAAGAAAGCAATGATTTGCAAATCTCATAGACCCATATTTTATTCACAATAGAACACAGGACACATATCAGATGTTGAAAGTGAGACATTTAGAACTTGATGGCAGCAACACATCTCAAAAATGTTGGGACAGGGTCAACAAAGGCTGGAAAAGTAAGTGTTACTAATAAAAAACAGCTGGAGGAGCAATTTGCAACTAACTCACATGAGTGGGTATAAAAAGAGCATTTTAGAGAGACAGAGTCTCTCAGAAGCAAAGATGGGCAGAGCAAAACTGTGTCTAAAAATTGAGGAACAATTGCAGAAAAATGTTCCTCAGTGTGAAATTGCAAAAACTTGGGATATCCCACCATATACAATACATAATATCATCAAAAGATTCAGAGAATCTGTAGAAATCCCTGCATGCGAGGGACAAGGCTGACGGTCAATACTGGATGCTCGTGATCTTTGGGCCTTTGTCAGCACTGCATTAAAAACAGGCATGATTCTGTACTGGAAATCACTGCCTGGGCTCAGGAACACTTCCAGAAATCATTGTAATCCGCAAATGCAAGTTAAAGCTGTATCATGCAAAGAAGAAGCCATATGTCAACAAAATCCAGAAACACCGCCATCTTCTCTGGGCCAAAGCTCATTTGAAATGGACTGAGACAAAATGAAAACTGTACTGTGGTGAGATGGATCAAAATTTGACATTCTTTTTGGAAACTCAAGAGACTCCTCGGACTCAAGAGGAGAGGGACCATCCAGCTTCTTATCAGCACACAGTTCAACAGCCTGCATCTCTGATGGATTGGGGTTGCATTTGTGTCTGTGGCATGGGCAGCTTACACATCTGGAAAGGTTCTATCAATACTGAACAGTTTATAGAGGTTTTAGAACAACATGTGCTCCCATCCAGACAATGTCTCTTTCAGGCAAGGCCTTGCATATTTCAGCAAGACAAAGCTGCATCCATCACAACAGCATGGCTTCACAGAAGAAGAGCCCGGGTGCTGAACTGGCCTGCAGTCCAGACTTTTCACCAGTAGAAAACATTTGGCACATCATGAAATGAAAAATCCAGCAAAAAAGACCCAGAACTGTTGAGCAGCTAGAATCCTACATCAGACAAGAATGGGACAACATTCCTCTCCCAAACCTCCAGCTATTGGTTTCCTCACTTCCCAGATGTTTTCAGACTGTTGTTAAAGGAAGGGGGGATGCTACACAATGGTAGACACGGCTCTGTCCCAACTTTTTTGAGATGCATTGCTATCATCAAGTTCTAAATGAGTTAATATACGGGAACACCTTTAACATCTGATATGTGTTCTATGTTCTGTTGTGAATAAAATATGGGTCTATGAGATTTGCAAATCATTGCATTCTGTTTTTATTTACATTTATTTACATTTTATACAGTGTCTTAACTTTTTTGGAATTGGGGCTGTAATATTCAAACATGTCTACTGCCTTTGTAATGACGACATTCCCATAAATGTGAAATTATTTTTCTCAGACGGGTTCACGATCGGAAATCTTCATTTGGGACATTTTACATGTTATTAACTAACCCTATCAGGAAGGACAATCCAGAAGGATTTCTATATTTTTTGTCGTAAGTAGAAATCCCAGAGTAGGTAACTGGGAGATTAAGGAGAATTCCCAGTGAGCTGGTAGCGCTTTGGGCCGGTTACTGTGAGCTATTATATAAACTCATACATATAAGCACAAGAACTCTCAGACAAACATAAAAGTTACATACAGGTGTTTATCTGTTGTACATTAGGGGTTAAACCAGCCTCTACCTACCCCCCTACCTCTAGTGGTCCAGTCCTAAGTTTGCAGATTGAAACCGAGTCTTGTACAGTGGACAGAGATTAAATGAAGCTGAAGTTAGCATCTTATTCTCATTTCCCATTGCACTTTAAATGATGTAGCAGTTACATTTAGACACCTGTTTAGGTGCTAGCATGTAACTGCTGCACTATTTAAGAAGGAAGGAAATTCGAATAGGAAGCTAACATCAGTCTAAAAAAAATGGACAGCAGCAGAAAGAACTGCAAAATATCATGACAAGAATGAAGAAGCTATTTAAGGAGGATGAGGAGATATCCAAGCAGGTGGGCAGTGAAAGATGCTGACCTTAAATTGCTTAGCTAGCATTTTGACTGTCATGATTGTCAGTTATGATAAAAGCAAAACAATTTTAATTTCATTACTAGTTGGCCACCTTAGTATTTCAGTGTAGCATATAAATAATAATTGAGAGTAAGAAATAAAAAGATGAACATCTACAGATTTGCATCATATGATGTCCATTCTGAAAACAAGTCCCATTCCGGCCCTGATTAGAAGTAATAGTAGTGGTAATGGATTTATACTGGATTTATGCAGTATTTCAATATTACTATTACTATTTTATGTCGTAGAATACATTTTATACATACATTTTATTTTGCTCATAGCGGGATTTATGCTAGATTTTTTGTGCTACAAAATGAGCTGAAAAACATTACATAATCAAAATGCGTAGGAAAGTTCAGCAACCTCTTCTATAAAATCTTCTCTTTACAAAGAAATAAATATTTTATTTCTAACATCATTCATGGACTACATTTTTTGAAAATCATGTAAATCTATGCACATTGCTTTATATTTAGATCTAATTTCATAAATCTGTAATTTGTAGTTTTTCAGAAAACTCTAAATGCAAATAAATAAATAAATAAATAAATACTTGTAAGAATATCATCAACCAACTTGCAGAAGTTCACTATAATATTCAGTGTTTTAAAAATGGCCCTATTGACCCTTAGTTTCTTGCCTTAAAGGGCCCAAATCATGGAAAACTGAAATTTTCCTCACTTTTTTGAGTTTGATATAAGTTTATGAGACGCTCCAGGTCTTTTAACCACAGCTTCAGACTGGATAAAGGTTTGGCACAGAACACCTTTGGAAAAGATACATGTAAATACAACCAATATTGCAATATAATAAAACAAATTCAAATACTGATTATTGAATTCATCTCACCATTCAGAAACATTAGTATCAAAAGCTGATTCACAACAAGCTCCATAGTTTCTTCCTTATTTTCTTGGTTATTCTTTCTTAGTTCATAGCAGTGGAATCAGGCATCACATATAAGAGGAAGATGAGTTTGCATGGATCCGCCTCACTGGCTTCATCCACCAATAAGGAACCTGATAATGAAGCCTGTACAATGAGTTCTGTTTAAGATTTAGGGTGATGTGTGGAGTAGAACAATATAATCACTGCAACATTTTTTACTGCTGTTTAATGAACAACCCAGTAAAATCACATGTAAAAATACGTTAACACATCTTCTAATTAGAACAAATGTAAATATGACTTTTAACTGCTAATTTAGTGCATAATTTCTCTTTATTTGCTAAGTCTAAAGTATAGAAAAAAATTAAACAAATAACATCAACAAAAACATTAACAAATTAAATTAACCCTCTATTGCACGATGTTGCCTCAGGGCAACAAACTCATTTTCCTCACTTTACACTATCATTATACATATTTAATGACAACGATAGAGTTAACAAGAGGAAGAGTTTGAGTAAGTCAATAAAATGTATTTGGTCACGAATATACTTGGTCACACTATCTCTTAGTGGGCACATTTACACCTCATTTTTAACATTAAGTATCTTTTTTTTTTTTTTGAGAATTTGCAGAAATGTTTGTTGCCTAGAAGTAACATTGTATAAAGGTGGAATGGATTTAGCCATGTCACAAGCCAGGTCTCACCACTTCAAGGAACACAGCTCTATATAATTTCTTCCCATTGTTGCACAATGTTGCCTCAAGGCAACATACTCCAAAGGGACACCCTGCACACATATTTTTTGTCTTTAATAATAAGGAATGAAAAAATAAATCAAGGACCATGAAAAGCGAACTTTTTTATTGCTCTCATAATGTGTGCAGTAGAGGGTTAACAAATAACAATAAATTGCCCCATAAACTTTATACAGACCGAATTTTATATTTTATTCTTTCCCCCAATATGTTCATTTCAGTAGATATACAGTATAAATACATTCAGATGTGGAGAAATGTTCTCTGTAGAGGATGTGTTAACATACTTTCACTTAGAAAATCAAATCATGTCATTTGAGCAGGGGTGCCCAAACTTTTCTTGTATCGTGTATATAAATTCATTAAGAATGATTAATAATGATGTATGTTTTTTGTGTATCTATTACATTTTTTGTTCATTTAAAATGCTTGTATGGATTGATTGATATTTGCATGCATAGATTAGAAGATATAAGATAAAAAAGAACATGGAGAGGAGTGCTGAGATGTAAGCCATTAGTGAGTTGTTGAGGGTGTTTTTGTTCAGGTCAGCTGGGTGGTTGTAACACTGTGGGTTGTCTGACGCAGTAATAAACAGCTGTGTCATCAGACTGAAAGTTCTGGCCTTGTAAAAACACTGTGCTGCTGGACGTGTCCTGACTGAAACTGATCTTGCTCTTCACTGTGTCTTTGATATTAGTGCTACCACTACTACACAGATATCCAAGCCATTCCAGTGCTTTCCCAGCAGGCTGCCGTATCCAAGTAATACAGTAGCTCGAGTCTGAGGTCTTACAGGAGATGGAGAACGATTCTCCAGGTTTTACTACCTTAGAAGCAGCCTGAGTGAGCTCCACACAGTCTACACCACCTGACAATAACAATGAGAGAGCATGGCGTTAATTTCTTATTTACAACTATGTATAAAATCTCAGTTCAGGTTTAATCAAAACTGATGGAGTTAAAGGAACATTGAGACTTACTGAAAGCTGTTAGCAGCAGCAGCAGCACTGAGGAGATCATTGTTGTTTCGTATTAGACTAAACTGAATGGAGATGCTCTTCTCCTCCTCACCAGCACATACAGACCACTGCTTATGTAAGAGTGGCAGGTGGAGAATTTGCATGTAGTGCAATATGTTCATCATTAGTACATCAAATACACTGGGTTTCACTTTGTGTCCTTTCACATAAGTAAGGGGGAAAGGAGGAATGGGAGAAAAAAAAGAAGATAGAAGAAATGGATAGAAGAAAGAAAGAAAGAAAGAAAGAAAGAAAGAAAGAAAGAAAGAAAGAAAGAAAGAAAGGAAAAAAGAAAAAGAAAGAAAGAAAGAAAGAAAGAAAGAAAGAAAGAAAGAAAGAAAGAATGAATGAAAAGAGACAAAGAAGAAAAAGACAAGAAAGAAAGAAAGAAAGAAAGAAAGAAAGAAAGAAAGAAAGAAAGAAGGGAGGCAGGAAAAGATAAAGACAAAGGAATACAGAATGAAACAGAAAGAACAGAAGCAGGAAGAAAGAAAGAAAGACAGAAAGAAGGGAAGGAGACAGAAGAAAAAGAGAAGAAAGAAAGAAAGAAAGAAAGAAAGAAAGAAAGAAAGAAAGAAAGAAAGAAAGAAAGAAAAGAGAGAGGAAAAGAAGAAATATATCTGCTTTCAATATGGGTCCATTCCAGATGGTCAGCACAGGTCAGTTTGTGGGATCTGTTTGTAGCTGGAGCTACTGACTGTTAGCAGGGACTGTAATTTGGTCAAGGATGATTCTCCACAGTAGAGGTCCTCATCTCCAGACCCTCAATCCAGTGTCCAGTCCTGGAGTTTCTAAAACTGGCAGGTTTAATATAAAGTGGACAGTCAGTTAAATCAATACTTCAGTAACTATCACTGATCACAACATCCAGGACATCCATGCAAATTCAGTCTGTTGATTAATGTGGAATCAGAAAGTCAGTTTATTCTCAGTGTCCAGCTGTGAGCACTAAGCAGAATTTCCCAGCTCAGATCTGCTTCGCCTCTTTTATTGAACTGTAGCTCCACCTGTTGGTGCATTACCGCTCTGGGGTCTGAGAGCATTTAGATTTTTTTTTTTTTATTCTTAAATTCACCATTAAATGTACTTTCAATGTGGCTTTAACCACATATTATATATCAAAATGTTCAAAACAATCTCTACAATAAGACCCCTTTGACCTGGAGCACCATGTAAAGAGATGATTGGGCCTGAAAGCTGAAAAAAATAAAATCTGGTTTTAGAAATTCTTAATATCGCTTGTGAAAACAGCTTTACTCAAATGGAAAATTTGTTTTAGTGCTTGAAATGGGTTTACCAAAGTCTTAAGTTCACAAACATAGTGGAATGTATGAATAAAATAGCAGATAAATTTTCTCCTCACCGCTATTTTTTCAAAACCGCTGCAGCAACTTCAGTGGTTGCGAACTTTTTACACACCACTTGCATCTGTGTCCAAGGCGAGTGAACAAAAAATGAAGTGTTTTTGACATGATGGGTCAGATCTTAGTGATATCCTGAGCGTCCATTGGTCAGTTTCCTGCAAAATATAGACAGAGACATGAATCCACCAATTACAGGTGCACATCCGTTATATCACATTTTTCAACACAGAAATCTTCACTTCTTAACTAGCCTGAGTATTGTCAACAATGCTCATTCCTGCTGTGGAGTTTTCAATATTTCAGTGGGGTTTTCCAAGCTAACAGTGGGGAACATTCACATTACATTCACATTACATTACTCATAGCTTAAACACTGCTATTAGAAACTTCTATTATATGTTAATGATGTATTCTTAACTTTTCAAGGTGCAGTCTTTCATTGCATTTGTAAATATGAATAATAAGCATTTACTGACCCAAATGTGCTCCGAAAACATCACAGTGTATCCAGCAATAAAGGAAGCCTCGTGCATCTTTTATATAGTGATAGAAAACACAGTTGCACGCAGAAAGTGCAGATTCTACATGATAACACGGTTCACTGTCTCCAATGTGGACATGCATATACCATAACACAAGGAGTCATCACCAAACACCAGTGGTGGACGAAATATACAAACCATGTACTTGAGTTAAAGTAGAGATACCCAAGGTAAAATATTACTCCAGTAAAAGTAGAAGTTCCTCCATTTAGACCTCCAAATGTACTTAAGTATCGAAAGTGAAAGTACTAAAAGATCAATTATGACTCTGATGTCCTATTATCATTTTTGTAACAGGACTCTGCTTCATTAACTCATTTTAGGTGAAAATACTCCAGTATCACTCTTGGTAAACCAGTCTTTTAATGTCTATTTAAATTATCATAAGCACAAATCTCTGAAGGCAAACCATTTCCATTAGGTAGAACCGAGTGGCTCCATAATAACCTTTTACGAACAAGCAAAGTTTCAGTTTAAGATTTATTTGCAACTTAGTTACAAGTTTAAGTTTAATAAAAACTTTAAACTCAGGTTCACAAATGAGTTTTCCTTTACTATATTGCATCTGTAGGTCTCTGTTCATAAACATAAACTAGCAAAAACTAATTTACTATAAAATGAAATGTGTTTGTATAAATTCAGAAAAAAGACACGTCAGTCACAACTGCATATGTGTACATATTTCTATATTGTGGTCTATTTACACAAAGTTAGGTTCGAGTCAGGATATTCTTCCATCATTTATGTTGGAATAGACACTCCCAAACTTTTATGCTGTCGTTGAACCATGTGCTTGTACTGGGTCGGTATGTTCAACAGGTCAAAACAAGCTCAAAACAAAGTGCATGCTGTGCCCTGATTGGTGTTCTTGCTTCATGCCTCTTTCTTTTTGACATGTTATGTTTTTATACACACATAAACCAAAAGGACAGATTTCTCAGAATGTAGTGGAGTAAAAAGTGAGATATTTGACTTTGAAATGTAGTGGAGTGAAAGTAAAAAGTCACCCAAAGTGGAAATACTTCAGTAAAGTACAGATACACAAAAAAACGACTTAAGTACAGTAACGAATTACATTTACTTAGTTACTGTCCACCAATGCCAAACATTCAGAATAGAGATAAATTCTACCAAACATACAAAGGTCTATATTTGTCATATTATGGCTTATATATATTATGGCTTAGATATTTTTGGGTATAGAAGCATCTACATCTCCACACTGAAAAACAATACACTTTTACAGTTTTAGGATTTTTTACACATATCATAATTTTCCGATTAGGTATTAGTCAAGATTTTAGTTTAGATTGGCATGCTTACATTTTCAATGCATGTTCTTCATGTCTTACAGTTTCTACCTTACAATTTTCACTTTGACTGAAAAGAGCATAAACTAGTTCCAAATAGGAAACTAGTATTTTTTGAGCCAGACCATATGTAGCTAATTTCTTGACAAGTTGAACATATTTATTTCATTAGATCTCATTTCAGGACAGTAGGTTTTTGTAAGCCGTGTTCATTAGTTTAGTGTCACTGTGAGAGTCTCACACAGTAATACACAGCTGTGTCTTCAGTCTGCAGATTCTGTCCTTGTAATGTTATTGTGTTGGTTCCAGTGTCTCTGGAGAAGCTGAACTTGTTTTTCAGTTTGTCACTGTAAGCTGAGGTCCCACTGTCCCTAATATATCCAATCCACTCCAGAGCTTTTCCTGCAGGCTGTCGGATCCAAGCTGAATAATAGCTTGTAACTGAATATGAAACCTTGCAGTTGATGGTCAGACTCTGGTCTGGACGGACCACCATGGAACCAGGCTGAGTCAGTTCCTCACAGTGAACACCTGTAGATCAACAATATATAGCGAATAGATGCATCAAATTAACGCAGTTTAAATTTGAGCTTAAAATGAATTGTATATATATATATATATATATATATATATATATATATATATATATATATATATATGAATACATATTGAATCACAACTCACAGGATGCAGCTGCCAGCAGGAGCAGTAGAGATGTAGAGAACATGGCTGGTGTTGAAGTTGGACCTGTGTGATCGTCTCTGTTCTCCACAGCTTAATTGAGAATGTCTCATCCTCTATTTTATATCACACAAGTAAACATTTGCATACAGAACTCATTATTCATACTTTGTTTTATGGGGGAGTTTTTTGTCTTTTACTGTAAGGATCCCCCAAATTGCTCTTTAAATCACTGCATTCATAGCAGTATGATTAGATGACTAAATTTTTGAAATAAATGATTCCTACAAAATATAGTTTAAGTGATCTTACAGGCAGAAACAATGATTGTAATGCATGATATATGTGTTATAGATAAATTACATCTATACAATTTTTTTTTTCAGCTGTAATCAGTCAAAAATGTCAAAACAAAGCATGTTTTGTCAGTTTGCATCCAATACTATATTTAACTGTATTTTTTTAAGTTAGAAACATTATTGTATGCTTTGCTCCACTCAAATCTTGTTTCCTGTATAATTCAACTAATATCCATATATGTTTATTTTCTTTGTAATAACAGCATTCCCATAAATTTAAAGTTATTTTCCTCAAAATGGTTCGGAACCACAGGTCTGCATTCAGGACATGTTCTTTGCTAACTCTGTATTGAAGGATAACACAGAAATATTTCCACATTATTATTATCAGCAGAAATGCCAGAGTGGGTTATCAAGAGAGTCGAGAGAATCCTCGGTGGGTTACTATAAGCTAATGTATATACATGAAATATAAACACAAAAATGCTTAGACAAACTATACTTAATACATCCAAGTGCTTATCTGTACTAATTAAACCCACAGCCCCACCTCATTTTTTCAGCCCCAGCTGCTGCACTGTTTAAGAAGGAATGGAAAGACAGATAGCAGCAGAAAGAACTGCAAAAAACCTAGGCAGCATCAAGAAGACAAGAATGAAACTGATACGTAAGGAGGATGAGGACCTATCTGAGCAGATGTGCAGTGAGAAATGCTGACCTTCACTTACTTAGCTAGCATTAATTTAGCTTAGCTAGCATTTTGACTGTCATGATTATGTTACATTTATGATAAAAATAAAACAATTTTTCATTTTGTTATTAGTTAGCCTTGGTATGTCAGTGTGGTATATAAATAAAAATTAAGAGTAATTAAGAAATAAAGAAGATGAAAGTATGTAAATTTGCATCATATAACGGAAAACAAGTCTCACAAGTATTAGTACTGGTAGTGGATTTATACTGGTCTTATGTAGTAGTATTTCTATATTACAATGACTATTACATATTACAGAGTGGTTTTATATTGCTTATAACTGGATCTATTATAATAAAAGTTTTATAATACATATACAAATGTATTACAACAAAAGTGCATAATATTTTCTTCATTTTTATACTATTTTATGAAAAGTGTCACTTTTCAGAAAACTCCAAAAAATACTTATGAATGCAAAAATACTCATAAAAATTTCAGCAACCAGCTCACAAAAGTTCATTGTAATATTCAGTGTTTTAATAGGATGCCCTATTGACCTGCAAAATTTAGCCTTAAAGGGCCCAATCATGGAAAACTGAATTATCCACACTTTTATTAATTTGACGCAGTAAACAGTGTGAGAGTTTCAAAATATAATACATATTCCTCGGCTCATGTTTAGAATTTAGCTCATGTTCAGAATTCATTGTTTTTGTAATGTCATCAAAACCAATGCATTTGTATATCTGTCCATTCAGCCTACAGCAGTTTAGCACTGCCCACTCACACTGAAAAAACAGGGCAGCCAATCAGAACAGAGGCCTTGTACATGTATCAGTCTTAATGACACAGCAACAAAAACAGCCTGATTAATTCTAAAGGACAAAAAGAGTTTGGAAAATGCTTGTGTAAAAATATATTATGACTTTTTTTTATACATTAATGTTATAAGTGGAACTTGAAACAGGATGGTTCTCAAAATGCTTACTAGAATGCTGGTTATTATGTATGTATTAAGATGAGGTTCTCTAGTTTACTCCAGATCTGCTTGGTCTGCTTTGCCTTCATTTCATGAACTTTGGCTCCACCTGTTGATCAGACCAATGATTCAAATGAATGGGGAAGTGTTTTTGTACAGCTCTGTCACTGTTTTCTATCACTGTGACTCTCTTGCACAGTAATACACAGCAGTGTCTTCACTCTTCAGGCTGCTCATCTGTAAGTACAGCTGACTGCTGGAGTCGGATCTGGAGATCGTGAATCTTCCCTGGACTGACTGGGAATAGCGGATGGGAGAGCTGGATGTTCCAAGAGTAGCAATCCATTCTAGTCCTTTTCCAGGAGCCTGTCTGACCACACCTGCCCAGTAGCTACTGAATGTGTATCCAGATGCTGTACAGGTCAGTTTATGAGATTCTCCAGGTCTTTTAACTACAGCTTCAGACTGGATAAAGGTTTGGCACAGAACACCTGTGGAACAGAAACCTGTAAATTAAACCAGTGTTGCAATAATAATAAAATCAATTCAAATATTGATTATTGACTTAATCTCACCATTCAGAAACATTGTTATTAATAGCAAATTCACAGTAAGCTCCATAGTTGATCGATCTTTCTTATTTCACAGCTGTGGAATCAGGCAGTGCGTCTTGTAGAAGTCAAAGATTCAGCATCATATATAAGAGGAAGATGAGTTTGCATGGATCCTCCTCACTGACTTCAAGCACCAATAAAGAGCCTGAGAACACAAACTCTTCATCTACAGGTCATTAAATGCAGTCACCAAAAGGGAATTTAGACAGTCTTTGATTTCATAAATGATGTTTTAGTGAAATTCCATTATATTTATATAAGTACAGTACAGACTTTCTTCATTTTTCATCATAAAAAACATAAAATATATTATAATATATTATAATACATAAAACATAAAATATATTTCAATAATAATGTGGTAGAAGTGAGGTTATTTAAAGCTATTTTACAGCCTAAAAAGTTTTTGAAACAGTGTCTATTGGAAATGTTTCAATAATTTAGTTACATGCTTTTCGACATCCAATGTAAGTTTATACTCTCTGCCAGTTAATGTAAGTCTGGTAAACATAATTTTTATGACATGCATAAGAGGAATCTACAGCACTGTGCCTAAGTCCAATGTTCATTTATTTAATCCAGTCAAAATAGCCTTTAAGTACAAGTTATTCACTTTTCAGGGGATATTTCCAAGGAAATCAGATACAAGATTTAAGTTAGTGTGTCCTTTTACAAGACTCACTTTCAGCACCTCTAAAATTCAGTCTTAGAAGTTGTTTTTGCATTTTCCACATCTCATGATAGAAGTAATCCAAAACACATTCAGTAATACTGAGGTCTGGACTCTGGGGTGGTCAGTCCATTGTTCTGAGAACCCCAGCAGCTTCTTGATTTGATTTGTCTATGCTGTTTTCTCAGTGAGGGCATCTTGACAGCTGCACATCCTTTCAGACCCACGGCATTGACTCTATAGTATAGTCTCTCTATTTAAATGAGAAAGTCACAATGAAAATGGTCAGGTTGTACAGTCCTCTGTAAAGGTTAAAGACCTTTTTTATTTCTTGCCAAATCAGTCATCAAGTAAAAATTATCATTCAGCATAAAGCAGGAAGCATTTTCTTAACAGACAATTACACAGAAGCATCAATGACAAAATTTAATTTCAAATTGTCAGTATTTAGTGTGCCCACTCTGCCTTTATTATAGCTTGCATTCTTTTCAAATCTGCAGGTAGATTTTTCCACACCTTCAAAGTTCAGTCTTAGACGTTGGTTGCACTTTCTGCTTTTAATGATCCAAATAATCTCAAAACACATTCGGTGATGTTGAGGCCTGGACAGAAATACCTGTGGATTTTTTCAGATCTGAAGCAGGAGGGGTGCTTGATTTTCACCTGTCTCAAGCTTTACGTTTATGTGATGGGGACAACTTTTTTTTAAACTTATTTTTATATTACTTTTCCCTTCCTCATGCGAGTGATCTTATCTTTACTCCTCAAAAATAGCTCCTAAAAATGTAATTAATGGCCATTTTGACTGAAAATTAAGTAAATGAAGGGTGAGCTCTGACTGCAAAAATGAATAAAACAAAAGCTTAGCAAAATGCTGAGAATCTTATAACAACTAAAAACAATAACAGACCAAGGTGTGAAGCAGGTTTTGTATCTGTGCATGAATTCAACACTAATTTTTAAAGTGTTTTCCTGTAATTCATGCAACATGGACACTTACTGTATGCTGTATGCTGCAACAGTAAAAGCACTGAGAGTTCATCATTGTTCCTTATTAAACTGAACTGAATGAAGCTGGTCTTCTCCTCCTCGCCAACACATACTGACCTTATGTAAAAGAGGCACTTGGAAGATTTGCATATAGCATAGTTATTATTGCATCAAACACATTGGATTTCACTATGCAAAAGTCAGAGACCACCCTTTTGTTTCTTAATTTTTAGTCAAAAGAGCCATTAAATGGGAATTTATTCCACAGATTTTTCAAAATTCCTTCATAATTCAGTCTTTGAGATGTAAACAAAGTTATTCAGAGTGGTTTGATGTGAAATCGTTCACTGTAAGGAAACTGACTCCATTACAGTGGTGATGATAGGAACCTGAGGTTGTGATAGGCATTTTATTTACTAGGGACTCCAGCGAACCACAGTCAGAGCCATTATCCACAAATGGAGAAAACCTGAAACGGTGGTGAACCTCCCCAGGAGTGGCCAGCCTACCAAAATTTCAGCGAGACCGCGTTGATGTCTCATCAAGGAGGCCACAAAAGAAACCAGACGAACATCTAAACAACTGCAGGCCTCACTTGACTCAATTGATTTCATTGTCATCCATGGGAGAGATGTAAGGCGCAAAGCACTGCTGACCAAAATGAACACAAATTCTCATCTCACATTTGCCAAAACACATCTAGATGACCCCCAGGAATTTTGGGATAATATTCTGTGGACTGACAAGTCAATGGTAGAACTTTTTAGACGACATGGGTCCCATTACATCCGGTGTAAAGTTAACACTGCATTCTACCATAAGAACATCATACTAACAGTAAAACATGGTGGTGGTAGTGTGATGGTCTGGAGCTGCTTTGCTTCTGCAGGACATGGACGACTTGTCATAACTGATGGAAACATGAATTCTGCTCTCTATCAGAAAATTTTGAAGGAGAATACCTGGCCGTCAGCTTCTGACCTAAAGTTCCAGCGAGTTATGCAGCAGGACAATGATCTGAAGCACACAAGCAAGTCCACCTCTGAATAGCTGAAAAGAAACAAAATGAAGGGTTTGGAGTGGCTGAGTCCTGACTTGAATTCCATTGAGATTCTTTAGCAAGACCTTAAATGGGCAGGTCATGCTCAAAAACCCTCCAATGTAGCTGAATTAAAACAATTCTGCAAAGAAGAGTGGGGCAAAATGCCTCCACAGCAATGTGAAAGACTTGTTGCAAGTTATCACAAAAGTTTGATTGTAGTTGTTACTACCAAGGGTGGCATAAGCAGTTATTAGATTTAAAGGGGTAATTGCTCTTTCACATGGATGATATACATTTTGAATAAATCTTTCTTTTGAATAAATCAAATAATCAAATAATTGTAAAACGATACAGAGAAAATGGATGTAACACCCTTGCAAGACCTGGTAGACACCAAAACTGCTCCCATCACATAAACAGCACTTAAAGCTTTCGTCTTTGAGAGAGAGGAGAAAATCAAGCTGCTTCAGATCTGAAAACATCCACAGGTGTTTCTGTCCATCGTTCCACGTGAGAAGACAACTCAGCGCTATGGGTCTGAAAGGATGTGTACCTGTCAAGAAGCCTCAATGAGAAAAGGAAAAAGACAAAAAAGAAGAATCAAGTAAGAAAGCTGCTGGTGTTCTCGGAACAAAGGGCTGACCACCCCAGAGTCCAGACCTCAACATCAGTGAATGTGTTTGGGATTACTTAGATCGATAGAAGCAGACAATGTGAACCAACTTTGAAGACTGAACTTTGGATATGTAGAAAAATATCAATGAAGATTTCTCAGGAAACTTCTGAAAAGAATGGAAGCTGTAATAAAGAGAGGACACAATAAACAGTGAAAAATATGACATTATTATGTATTATGACAAAATTATGTTTTTTTTCCAGTGACACTGAAAAACGACTGTTCGCATATGCATCAAAATGTGTCAAATTAATCTAGTTATAAGTTTGTTGTCCACATTTGAACAATTATGTTTGGCCTCAAAAGAAGTATATGTAGTTACTGACTGTCACTAAAGCACTTTACTGTGAATAATACGTTTAGATACCAAAACTGAAAACAATTTTAGGCTGAACTATCTTTCAGTTTATTTAAACATCTATTGTGTTTCCTGTGTGAGGGGGTTATTGTACAGGTCCCTTGGCAGTTTATACCAGTGTGCATCTCGAGCGCAGTAATACACAGCTGTGTCCTCAGGCTGGAAGCTTTGGCCCTGTAAAAGCACTGTGTTGCTGGACGAGTCTGCAGTGAAGCTGATCTTGCTCTTAAGTGAGTCTATGGTCCCAGTTTCACTGGAGCTTTTGAACCATCCAAGCCATTCTGGCGCTTTTCCTGCTGAGTGTCGTACCCAGTTGGTGTAGCCTCCACCTACGGCTGTATATCCAGTAATCTTACAAGTGATGGAGAAAGACTGTCCAGGTTTAACAACCATGGCAGCAGGCTGAACCAGCTCAATACATTCAACACCTGCGGACAACAATTGTGAAATTATTCAATATTCAATTAGAATTGTGAAGTTATTAGTAGTCTACCAGTAACTTGAAAGTGTAGCAACTGTGGCAGCATGTTTTAATCCACTTACAGGATGCAGCTGTTAGCAGCAGCAGTAGACGTGTAGGTGTGGAGATCATGGTTTGTGTGGAAGCTGAACTCAGAGGAGCTGCTCAGTGATCTGGTGAAGTTGAGCTTAAGTAGTTTTACTGGATGCTGGATTTGCATGATGGTGTTTGCACTTTCACTCACATGTAGAAGAACAGCATATCATTACTGTCCTATGAGCCCTCATATTCAGAGGCTGGATTAATATGACCCAGTAGCTGGATAGCTACACCTGGCAGTCCTGGAAGTGGGAAGGGAGCATGGTCTTGTCTGCATTGTCTCCACTGTCACTGAGATTGACCCAGTTACTAACCCAGTGACTGGGCTACACATACCTGCCGAGCAGATACCCATTGTAATACTGTAAATTGAGGCCTGTGGGAGGCGCTCTTTGTCTGTTTTAACAGCCTTATACCAAATGGAGGGTTAATTGGAGGAGAGAAACAGTAGATGCAAACACATGGTCTCCTGGGATTTATATCAAACTGATAATATCCATTAACGGTTTTACAATAGGGTCTGACTGGGCTACACATAACTACCCAGCAGATATCCATTATAATCCAATCATAATTAGATTTCTGCAGTTATCTGATTATTCAAATGGTCATGTAAACAGCACACTCTGATTTCTCAGATTGGAGTAAGGTCTAGAAATACAGTAAAGAAATGTGATACATTGGCTGGATTTTAGCTCAGTAATCAGATTTCTTTCGGATTTCTCAGTCTGTGCTTGTGCGAAAGCCACGGTACCGGAAATAAGCAAGCAGCGTTGCCGCGAGACGGGGGCAAAACACTTTTGGAACAACTCTGAAACCAACTACATACTTGATGAAATCAAGGATTTAAATATTCTTCATTTTCTACATGATGTATGTTCATATTTTCAGGTAAAGTTGCGCAATTTAAGCCGCTGCATGAAGTTAGAGTTTTACGCTCACGTCACGTCTTCTTCTGTGAGTATATTGGCCACTTGCAAAGCAGAAATCGGATTACTGCCTGACTCATGTAGACCCGAGGTTTTCCATTATCTGATTACTCAAGTGCATCGGATTACTGACAAAAACTAATTTTCTGCAGTTATCGGATAATCAAGTGCACGTAGACACACTGATTGAAACACATCATAGGTCTTAATAGTAAGTGAAATAACACAGTAGTGAGCATTTGTATTTAAGTGCTAACTGTGTTTAACTTGCTGTACAAGCAGCCTTATTTAGCTATTTCTGCATTTTTGAGGTGAGGATACAGTAACATCACTAGTACATGACCAATAAGTTACTGACTTTCACGGAAGCACATCATGGTGGGCAGTGGGTTTAGTTACCATAAAGTAAAATGAATTAAAAATTGTCCTTTAGTTCAGTGAAATATCTATTGTGTTTCCTGTGTGAGGGGGTTATTGTACAGGTCCCTTGGCAGTTTATAGCAGCGTGTTTCCCGAGCGCAGTAATACACAGCTGTGTCCTCAGGCTGGAAGTTCTGGCCCTGTAAAAGCACTGTGTTGCTGGACGAGTCTCCAGTGAAGCTGATCTTGCTCTTAAGTGAGTCTATGGTCCCAGTTTCACTGGAGCTTTTGAACCATCCAAGCCATTCTGGCGCTTTTCCTGCTGAGTGTCGTACCCAGTTGGTGTAGCCTCCACCTACGGCTGTATATCCAGATATCTTACAGGTGATGGAGAAAGACTGTCCAGGTTTAACAACCATGGCAGCAGGCTGAACCAGCTCAATGCATTCAACACCTGTGGACAATTGTGAAATTATTCAATGTTCAGTTAGAATTGTGAAGTTATTAGTAGTCTTGGAAGTGTAGCAACTGAAAGCAGTATGTTTAAATGCACTTACAGGATGCAGCTGTTAGCAGCAGCACTAGACGTGTAGGTGTGGAGATCATGGTTTGTGTGGAAGCTGAACTCAGAGGAGCTGCTCACTGATCTGTTTAAGATGAGCTTAAGTAGTTTTATTGAGTGCTAGATTTGCATGACAGTATTTGCACTTGCAGTATATCAGCACTGCCATGAAAAACCCTTTTATCTCAGAAACAATGACTCATAGAAGAAAGAAAAATGTGCTGAACTCTAAAGTATGTTGTTCAGTGAACCCAGAACAATTTTTATTGGCCCATTCACTATGAAATATTCACATAAGGGAACACTGTTAGAAATAAAGGTTCTGTTCAGGTACATTTTTCGTTCATCAAGGTGCAAACAATGTAAATGTTCCCTCAAAGGTGCTACAGTGGTTTTAAGGGCTAATTGTGAAACTTAAATAAGTTTTTCCAGGTGAAAATGTTCGTATTTGTACCTTTTCATAACCTAAATGTTTTAAAACAGAACAGTAAAATAAAAAGCCTGGAGACGAGACGTGGTGTGTGGAGTCAATACAACTTAAAAAAATATAATTTCAATGAATTATGGTGCAATTATGTTCCCTGACTAAAGGTACTGAGATCTACCCTTGAGATGATTATCAGTTTAATTTAAGAATATGGAGATCGTGTGTTTACATTCACTGACCACCCTTCCTCTTTTTTAAACTTCCATGTGCAACAAAGCTGTTAAAAATAAAGAAAGAGCGCCCCTCAGTGGCCTCAAAGAGTAACGATATCAATTATGCCAAAGTTTTATTTTTTGATGTTGTAGAAGTAATAAATACAGAGCCTTATAGAATTATTAGCACTTTTAGCAAGAAAGTTCTGAAAAAATGTTTTTTTTGTCATTTTTCATTAGACTTAATATTAGAGGTAATAAAATATTAAATGAATTATTGCCATTTTTATTCATGTTCTGTCTGAACTAATGCTTCCTTTTCCATTAAACTCTTTCTTTTTTGTTAAACAATGTGTTTAATGTTATTTAGGTTTTTTGTTTGTTTGTTTTTTTGGGTTTTTTTTTCTCTATACAGTTTGTTTACATCATTTTACTGCTTAATTTAAACAGATTATGAAGCACATTGAGCCATGCTAACATGTATGGGAAATTATTAGATAAACAGAGTTAATGTTATTGTTATCACATGACAGAAACAAGATGATTGAAAGAAAAATTTAAACGCTTTGTATGTGAAACAGCTTAAAAGAGATACACATACACCGATCAGGCATAACATTATGACCAACTCTTGTTTCTACACTCATTGTCCATTTTATCAGCTCCACTTACTATATAGGTGCACTTTGTAGTTCTACAGTTACAGACTGTAGTCCATCTGCTTCTCTGCATACTTTGTTAGCCCCCTTTTACCCTGTTCTTCAGTGGTCAGGACCCCCATGGACCCTCACAGAGCAGGTACTATTTGGGTGGTGGATCATTCTCAGCACTTCAGTAACATTGACGTGGAGGTGGTGTGTTAGTGTGTGTTGTACTGGTCTGAGTGGATCAGACACCGCAGTGCTGCTGGAGTTTTTAAACACCTCAGTGTCACTGCTGGACTGAAAACAGTCCACCAACCAAAAATAGAACTGATAAAATGGACAATGAGTGTAGAAACAAGGAGGTGGTCATAATGTTATGCCTGATCAGTGTATCTATACACTAAAGTTGTATTTGTTAGGGCATTAATAATTCCTCTGTATGTGTTTGTATAGTATATTGTCGCAAAATCTGTTTTTCAAGCTAAACTGTAATGTACCAGTTTTGATGCAGCTGCACCACAGTTCCAGAGTGAAATCCCACTAGAACTGAAGACACTAGCTGTTGTGTTTTTGTACAGCTGCAACAGCAGGTTGAATAACTGTGTCTGTCGAGCGCAGTAATACACAGCGCTGTCCTCAGACTGGAAATTCTGCCCTGTTAAAAACACTGTGCTGCTGGAAGCGTCTGCAGTGAAGCTGATTTTGCTCTTTAGTGAATCCTTCACTGAACTGCTGCTGCTACACACAACTCCAATATATTCCATTGGCTTTCCTGCTGGATGCCGTATCCAATAAGGACAGTAGCTGGATATGGAGAACCCAGACACTTTACAGGAGATCTTAAAAGACTCTCCGGGCCGCACAACCACATTTTCAGACTGGATCAGTTCAATAGAATGAACACCTGCAAAACAGCAACACAACATGTGTCTTTGGATTTTTATGAAAGCAAATTCAACCTTGTTAAATATCGTCTTTGTTATATTCAACCTTTTTTTTACATTGTTTGAACATTTCATGATGAACAGACCAATAGAACTGGTCCAAAAACTACTTGATTACATTAATTTTTCCTTCTCCTCTAAATGTACCATTTCACAGAGGCAATGATGTCTAACAGTATCGATGGTTAAGAGCAGTATAAGCAATGAAGTAATGTTATTTCAATACCACTTACAGGACGCAGCTGCCAGAAACAGCAGAAGAGAAACAGAGGACATGATGTTTAGCACTGGTGGAGGTTCTGCTCTGTGATCTCTACAGTGCTGAGGGCCTTTTATTATGCCTGTCTGTTCTGCTTTTGACGAACAATGTAGGTAATTTACATCAACGGAAACATGTATCAAATCTGGGTCAAATCACATTCAACCTCTTCTTTTCCCAACTGAATTATCAGGCTTTGTGTACATGACATGTTTATGAACAATGCAGTAACACTCAGTTTAAGTACATTCATTAAATACATTCATTAATGAGTAACACAAGTACAATGTAATGAACTGAAAACAGTGATGCTTTTGTATACTTAAGTGTTGTTGAGTATATCACTGCTGTCGGAAGAAAACCTTGTATCTCCATTTTTGTTGTTTTTCTGTTTTTGAAAATGCTTGTTGCTCTTTATATTGTGTGTAAATTTCATGAAGCATGGACCAAAAGAAATGGCCCAAAACAACTTGGAAACAATTCTGGTTCCATTGACTTACACTAAAAGTAAAGTGTGTTTTTTCCTTCTCCTGTAAAGTTACCATTTTGGAGATACGAGGTTTTCTTCCATCAACAACGAAATTCAAATCTGTTTAGGGAGTAAACAGCCTATGACACTATGCACATGGTAAGTCTTCTCAAGAGAGATCCAAACTCCACTCCTTAGTGTTCAAAGTGTTTTAAGTATTCATTCATATAATTATATGAAATTCAAACAAATTAAAACACTCATACATGAAGTATTTCTACAGCAAAGTACAATAATATTATGGTACAACTCCATTGCTGCTCTGGCTCTGTGTGAGATGAATCTCTTTTGTACAACCTTGTTCTGCAGTAACAGTGCATGGAGCTGACAGTGTTTCATTGAAGTTACAGTGAAGGTAGGAGGCTAATGGCTCATTATCCAGCTGAAACTATTATAATATTGAGCTCATACTGTTTGATTCAGGACTAAACTGCAAGCCAGTGAGCTGGAAACTTGTGTGTATTGTACAGGAATGTGACATCATCCGTTTCTTTTTATCCATCATGAATGTTTTTGAGCATTACAGAAGGAGGGAAAGGCAATATGGATGTCTTTTGAATATTATGTGCTTAGAATTTTTCATTTTAAAAAGCACCACTGACCACAGAATCAAGCTTTTGACATGGCCATCACAGCCCGCTGATCTGGAGAGGCTCAGGTTCCTTGCTATGTATTCTCAACTCATTGATGATCTGCCAGCAAAGGGAGGTTACACAAAGTACTGACTGCACAACGCAAGGAGTTCTAGTTTTATTAAAGCATAAAAAAATAATAATGATAAAAATTGAGGTTTGACAAAAGAAATCAAAAAAGTTTTGCGACTTTACGTGTGTTTGGGTCTTATGTCACTATTCTGCAGACTCAGGATTCAAACTGAGACTTGCCTTTATTGACTCAGGACTGAACTTGAGATTTGCTTTTATTGACTTGGACCTCAACCTGAGACTTGCTTTTACTGACTCGAGACTCAACATGGCATTTGCCTTTATTGACTCGAGACTCAACATGAAACTTGCCTTTATAGACTCAAGACTGAATTTGAGACTTGCCTTTATTGACTCAGGACTCAACTTGAGGCTTGCCTTTATTGACTCAGGGCTCAACTTCATACTGGCCTTATTGATTTGGGACTGAACTTCTGACTTGACTTTACTGACTCAGGACTCAACTTGAAACTTGCTTTTATTGACTTGGGACCAATATTGAGAATTACTTGTAGTGACTCTGGATATATCTTAAAACGTGTCTGCATGATTTGAGACAGTGAAACTTGTCTGGACTGACTCAAGCCTCAACTTCAGGCTTGCCTGTATCGACTCAAGACTGAACATGAGACTTGCTAATGTGGCTCAGGACTTAACGTGAGACTTGCCTGCGTTGACTCAAGACTCAGATTAAGACTTTCCTTTATTGACTCAAGACTCATCTTCAGAATTACCTGTATTGACTCAGGATTCAACTTTAGACTTGTAATTATGACTCTGGACTTGACTTGAGACTTGCCTGTACTAACTCAAGACACGACTTAAGATTTGCCTGAATTGTCTCGCGACTCAACTTGAGATTGCCTGTATAGACTCGAGATTTCAGACTTACTAGTATTAAGATTGGACTTGAGTGTGAAGACTTGTTACTGGCAACTCAATGACTTGTTCTCACCTCCATAAATTTCTAGAGTGAGACTGAGCTAATTAACCATGAAGACAGTTTTTCATCACATTTTTCTACCCATTTTTACCAACAGTGAAATGATTATGGACTTGACTGTGTATGCATTTATGCATTAAGAGGGTTATTGTACAGGTCCCTTGGCAGTTTATAGCAGTGTGTGTACCGAGCGCAGTAATACACAGCTGTGTCCTCAGGCTGGAAGTTTTGACCCTGTAAAAGCACTGTGTTGCTGGACGAGTCTGCAGTGAAGCTGATCTTGCTCTTTAGTGAGTCTTTGGCCCCAGTATTGCTCGTACTGCAGAAATATCCTATCCATTCTGGCGCTTTTCCTGCTGAGTGTCGTATCCAGTTAGTACAGGCACTCACAGCTGAATATCCAGTAACCTTACAGGTGATGGAGAAAGACTGTCCAGGTTTAACAGCCATGGCAGCAGGCTGAACCAGCTCAATACATTCAACACCTGTGGACACCAAGCATGAAATGATTCAATACGACATAACAGTCTCTAAAAAACTATTAGTAGCCTTTCAGTATATTAAACGTGTAGAAACAGTGTCAATATGTTCCAGATACACTTACAGGATGCAGCTGTTAGCAGCAGCAGTAGACGTGTCGGTATGGAGATCATGGTTTGTGTGGAAGCTGAACTCAGAGGAGCTGCTCACTGATCTGTTTGATCTGTCTACTGGCTTAAGTAGTTTTACTGGATGCTGGATTTGCATGATGGTCTTTGCACTTTCACTCACATCCATAAGAGCAGCATATCATCACTGTCCTAACAAACCCAAAATAACATGTTCTAAACTTATGTAAATGGCAATGTTTTGATGACAGTGATTTTTTCATCAGAATGATTTTGGAGCAACAATTCTTTTGGTCTATTAATTATAAAATATCCATACATTGTAAAGGGAAGCTGGTGCAGCTATGAGGTTTTTCATAGGATAGCAATGATAGATTCAGCTACAAACAGTACTGTGCAGAAGTCAGAGACTAGTTATCTAGTTATAAAGGACAAAAACCAATATATATATATATATATATATATATATATATATATATATATATATATATATATATATTGGTATATAATGTATATAATGGATACAATCATTTGATAATGCACTCTTCCTCCTTTTAAACTTCAATAAGGTATAAGGTTGTGAAAAATAGAGCAAGAGCGCCCCTCGGGGGCCAAAAGGTTCATGATATTTTTTTATGCTTATAAATTCACTGTGTTGTTGGTGTATTTGTGACACATATAGAGTCCTCTAGAAATTACAGGCAGTGAAATACTTCTGAAAACTGTGTATAGTTCTCCAAATCTCAATTTAGGAAGGCACTAAAAAGGGAAACTACTTTTAATTATTATGCTTTTCGTTTTTATTAATACATGTGTGATTCATAACAATGAAAATCTTAAAAATGCCATTTAAATGGTGACAGAGTGCAAGAAAATTTAAATGAGAAGCAAACATCTGTTTAAAAATGTGTATGACACAATTTTACATTGTTGCTCTCAACATTAAACAGAGTTTATTAGACTTTCTCTGAGCTCATCTTTTATTAGAACTTCTATTCGTTTCAGGAATGTTTGTGTTCTGCTTCTCACAATCCATGTTATTTGAATAATACCAAACTCTTTGAGTGATGTTGAGGTCTGGACTCTGGGGTGGTCAGTCCATTGTTCTGAGAACATCAGCAGCTTCTCGGTTTGATGGGAGAACATGCAAACTACACACAGAAAGGACCCTGGTCACTGGCCAGAAATCGAACCCAGGCCCTTCTTGCTCGGAGTGTGCTTACTGACACATGCTTTTGAATTAACCCCTTAAAAGGCCAGGGCCCACCGGTCAGCCCAAAGTTTTATTACACACTTCTATAAGCTAACAGTGGCTCAACTACTTTCCACTGGTGTCTCAGTAGTTCCTGAATAATAAGCCTTAGTATGTAATAAGCCTGGGATTTTAGGAGGTTAGGGTTCATCAGGTACCTATATATATATATATTATTAACAATAATACTAATACTAATATGTGCAATACATTCAGTGTTATATCAAATGACCGAAATAAATTGATGAACAGTAAAAAATATAAATAGTCTATATGTGATCTGCTAAGAACAATTCATGCACTTACTGTAATACGCAAAAACACTTAACAATGGCACTTTTCAATAAAGTATACTGCACAATTCTATTTATTTGGATTGACCAAATCACTTGGAATAAAATCTTGCATCAACAATTAACAGAATTTTGCCTTCTGACTAATAAGGAGCTTTTTTTTTGTACATATGTATAAATATGTACAAAGCAAAATATTTTGTATACCATTTTTAATGCAGATGCAAATTAAGATCCCACTAGAACTGAAGACACTAGCTGTTGTGTTTTTGTACAGCTGCAACAGCAGGTTGAATAACTGTGTCTGTCGAGCGCAGTAATACACAGCGCTGTCCTCAGGCTGGAAATTCTGCCCTGTTAAAAACACTGTGCTGCTGGAAGCGTCTGCAGTGAAGCTGATTTTGCTCTTTAGTGAATCCATCACATAACTGCTGCTGCTACATACATATCCAATATATTCCATTGGCTTTCCTGCTGGATGCCGTATCCAATTAGGATAGTAGCTGGATATGGAGAACCCAGACACTTTACAGGAGATCTTAAAAGACTCTCCGGGCTGCACAACCACATTTTCAGATTGGATCAGTTCAATAGAATGAACACCTGCAAAACAGCAACACAACATGTTATATTTTATAGAAAACAAATTCAACCAAAACAAAGCAATTGTTATATGCCGTTCTTGGTGTTTTCAAACCTTTTTAAAAGTATTTAGCTTTAAAAGAAAAACACCAGCTGTCATTTATCTTGTGTGAAAATGTCACGGTGACTTGAAAAGCAATATTGTTACATTAATGTATATTAAATTTAAGAAGAGCAGCATAAGCAATAACATAGTGTTATTTCAATAACACTATTAAAAACACTTACAGGACGCAGCTGCCAGAAACAGCAGAAGAGAAACGGAGCTCATGATGTTTAGCACTGGTGGTGGTTCTGCTCTGTGATCTCTACAGCACTGAGCTTTTATTATGCCTGTCTGTTCCTGCTTTGATGACAAAAGGAGGTGATTTACATCAATGTAAACATGTATCAAATCTGGGTCAAATCACATTCAACCTTCTTCTCCCAACTAAATAAATTATTAATGACACTGACCATTTAAAAGCAAAAAGGAACCATTCAGCATCCAAGAGGAACCACTCGAACCTGTCACAGCAACTCCTGACAAAAACTCCAGCAGCACTGCTGTGTCTGATCCACTCGTACCAGCACAACACACACTAACACACCACCACCATGTCAGTGTTACTGCAGGGCTGAGAATGATCCACCACCCAAATATTACCTGCTCTGTGAGGGTCCATGGGGGTCCTGACCACTGAAGAACAGGGTAAAAGGGGGCTAACAAAGAATACAGAGAAACAGATGGACTACAGTCTGTAACTGTAGAACTACAAAGTGCACCTATATAGTAAGTGGAGCTGATAAAATGGACAGTGCGCGTAGAAACAAAGAGGTGGTCATAATGTTATGCCTGATCGGTGTATATAATCATTCATTCATTCAGCTATCATGTGGAAAATCTGTTGCCATGTGTGTCACATATGTAATAGGTCTGGGCGATAGGGCAACGGATATCATTCACAATGGGCAAGTAACCCAATGGCGATGTGTACAAGGACATAATTGCCATGTCAGCAGAAGAACTGAGATAGATGTAACTGTAAATGTAGATTTAGAGAGGACTAATTTACCATTAAACATCTAAAAAAAATACAGTGGGGAAACTGGGGTTCACTTTTAAGAAGTGTGCAGGTTAGCGCACCAGTGGTCAGTTTCACAGAGAGACACAGAAAGAAATCTTTGTTCTGAAACTACCTGTGTTATTTCGCTCTGCTACACTCTGTAATGCTAGCTTTACTGCAGGGATTCTCCTTAATTTACTTTACGTGAATGGAATCAAAAATCAATGCAAATGTGCTTTGGAACTTCCACTCCCCTTTGAAGTGACTCAGTAAAAGTGCAGTAAAAAAATGAGCTAAAATGACTGAAAGTCAGTGTAGAGCAGCTAAGTTAACTCTAACCTGGAGAGAAAGTTCCTTTGATCCTCGTCTATGGTGGGTGTGCAGTATTCTCTGTACAGATTAAGTGTCCCGGTGGTTAACTGAATTATGAAAATGCCAGAAAACTAGTTGTTTTTAAAGTGGAAAACACATGGGCATGTATTTGGAAATCACTTGCAGTCTGAAGTTTCTCCATCAGGGAGTGCTGTTAGCATGCGAGTTGCCACGATCTGTGGCAGAAGAAGCTCAGAAACACACCTGTTTGCAGTAACGTTTATTATAACAACAGATGAAGTGGTTCTCAGTATCATGATTTAATATGTGAGTTTTATTAAAGATTGTCATAAAAAAAAAACAATAAACATGCAGACTAAAATAGAATAAAAAGTAGGTGAAAGCTGCAGCGCAGTGTGTGCATTTATTTATGTATTTTTGGGGGGTGAGGTGAGACAAAAGGGGGGAGTGGTGATATTATCAATAATCATGATTTTTTTTAACCAGGAAATATCCTGCTAATTATTTTTAGATATCGCCCAGGCCTAATATGTAACGGACAAATAAACCTAGAGCAGTGAGTTTTGTACTTTATTTCAAACATTTTGTACACATATGATCACAGCTGCTTGGCTGCTGGCTTTCAGTTCCTGTGTGAGGGGGTTATTGTACAGGTCCCTTGGCAGTTTATACCAGTGTGCTTCCCGAGCGCAGTAATACACAGCTGTGTCCTCAGGCTGGAAGTTTTGACCCTGTAAAAGCACTGTGTTGCTGGACGAGTCTGCAGTGAAGCTGATCTTGCTCTTTAGTGAGTCTATGGTCCCAGTATCACTGGAGCTATGAAAATATCCTATCCATTCTGGCGCTTTTCCTGTTGAGTGTCGTACCCAGTTGGTGTAGCCCTCCACCTACGGCTGTATATCCAGTAATCTTACAGGCAATGGAGAAAGACTGTCCAGGTTTAACAACCATGGCAGCAGGCTGAACCAGCTCAATACATTCAACACCTGTGGACAACAAACATAAAATTTTTCAATATTAAATTAGAATTATAAAGTTTATTAGTAGCCTAGCAGTATCTTCAGTGTGTAGCAACTGTGACAATATGCTCCAGATACACTTACAGGATACAGTTGTTAGCAGCAGCACTAGATGTGTAAGTCTGGAGAACATGTTTTGTGTGGAAGCTGAACTCAGAGGAGCTGCTCAGTGATCTGGTTAGGACTGGTTTAAGTAGTTTTACTGGACGCTGGATTTGCATGACAGTGTTTAGTCATATAAAGAAGAACAGCATATCATTACTGCCATAACATCTCAGAGCCAGTAACTACATAGGAGAAAGGAAAAGATTCTGAAGTTTATGTTAACATAGTAAGATTTTATTCAGATTAATTTTGGGCCATGTCAATGTAAAATGATATTAAGGGCAGCTGTCATTCTGTAATAATACAAAAACGATTGACATATGAGGTTTTGGTATGACAGCGATGATATCTTAATCTTCATATAGTCATAGAATTCCAGAGTTAATTTGAAGACAGATGTGTCATCAAAAGACATGCATTTAAAAAGTGGAGAGCTACGCTAGGCTAACCGTAGTGAGGTAATTAGGTAGCCAAGCAAACTTTGTCAATTCAAACCTAGTGGACTGAAAATGTAGAGTTAGTTAAACTGTACTTAACAGGCATGTTTAGCTTTGTTTGCACTACCTATTGGCTCAACTTTGGTTTGCCCACAGTAACACAGCTAATGCCAGGAGTTCATGTTACTAAGCCCTGTGTAAAAATCCATTTCTGAGGCACAGTTAACATTCTTATTTCATACACAACAGTTTTGTGAAGGAACTGCTATCATGAAGTGAAATCTCGCTAAGAAGGTAGCATAATGACATAGCTTGCTAGCTAATACTGATGACGCAAACAGTTGTTTGTGGAGTCATAGTCAGTACGAAACTGCTTACCAACCAATTTATATTTGCTTTTTTGCTGCACTTCAAAGTCTACTTTCTTTCGGAAAAGTGGAAGAGCAGCAGGAAAAAGCCAACTTTATGTTTATTTCTATGGTGTTCTCTTCCTTTTAACACTCTGCTGTGGAAAGTAGAGAAAGAGCGTCCATCATCAGCCTTAACGGTCAATGACATAATATATGCAGTGTCCTCCAGAGTTATTGGCACTCGTAGTAAAGATGAGCAAAGATGCTCCAAAAAAAAATATTATATTTTATCTGCTTGATCCATAAAATACCAAGAGATTTTAACTGAAAATCTGGCTGCCAAGGCCAAAAAGCTACACCTGGGTCATGGATGGATCATCCAGTAGGACAATGACCTGAAACATATGTGCAGATCCACACAAAAATGGTTAATTAACCATAAAATCGTATGACATGGCCATCACAGCCATTTGACCTAAACCCTAAAAACCTGCAGTGTGAGCTGAGGAGGGGAGCTGAAGAGGACCCAAATATGAGGCTAACACATAATGGAAGAAAGCAGAAACCCACTCACTGAAAAACATCATGGGTCTTACCAAAACCTAATAAAAGGTGAAATGACACTGTGAGTGTTTTGAGTTTAAACAGTGTCTGAGTTTTTCCTTCATCTTGAGATAAAAGCAGCCATAATTAGCTTTATGTAACAGTTCAAGGTGAGATGGAGTCACCAAGCAGTAGCACACGACCAATAAGTGCAGCAGAATGTAAACTGGAGTAATATGTTGATATGTCAATAATGCTGGCATCTATAATGCTGGCAATGAACCCATAATGCTAGCACCTTTAGCTTGTACACTAGTAGAACTAACGCTTTGAATATAAATATTGTTACATAGCAGAAGACCCACCATGTCAGAATTATGAAATTAATGAACAAACAAATCTACAGAGAATATGCTGCTTCTTCACCAGCACAGGATAGTGACTATGTAACACACTGTCTTAACTGAGTATTCTATTTGTGATTAGTATTAATATGAGTAGTAGAAATAGTATTAGTAGCAATGATAATAATAATAATAATACTCTTTTTATGTTTTTTATTATTATGCTATTTATAATAGTACAAGTGCATAACTTTGTTTATACATATATATATATACACTGCTCAAAAAAATAAAGGGAACACTCAAATAACACATCCTAGATCTGAATGAATGAAATATTCTCATTGAATACTTTGTACTGTACAAAGTTGAATGTGCTGACAACAAAATCACACAAAAATCATCAATGGAAATCAAATTTATTAACCAATGGAGGCCTGGATTTGGAGTCACACACAAAATTAAAGTGGAAAAACACACTACAGGCTGATCCAACTTTGATGTAATGTCCTTAAAACAAGTCAAAATGAGGCTCAGTATTGTGTGTGGCCTCCACGTGCCTGTATGACCTCCCTACAATGCCTGGGCATGCTCCTGATGAGGTGGCGGATGGTCTCCTGAGGGATCTCCTCCCAGACCTGGACTAAAGCATCCGCCAACTCCTGGACAGTCTGTGGTGCAACGTGACGTTGGTGGATGGAGCGAGACATGATGTCCCAGATGTGCTCAATCGGATTCAGGTCTGGGGAACGGGCGGGCCAGTCCATAGCTTCAATGCCTTCATCTTGCAGGAACTGCTGACACACTCCAGCCACATGAGGTCTAGCATTGTCCTGCATTAGGAGGAACCCAGGGCCAACCGCACCAGCATATGGTCTCACAAGGGGTCTGAGGATCTCATCTCGGTACCTAATGGCAGTCAGGTTACCTCTGGCGAGCACATGGAGGGCTGTGCGGCCCTCCAAAGAAATGCCACCCCACACCATTACTGACCCACTGCCAAACCGGTCATGCTGAAGGATGTTGCAGGCAGCAGATCGCTCTCCACGGCCTCTCCAGACTCTATCACGTCTGTCACATGTGCTCAGTGTGAACCTGCTTTCATCTGTGAAGAGCACAGGGCGCCAGTGGCGAATTTGCCAATCCTGGTGTTCTCTGGCAAATGCCAAGTGTCCTGCACGGTGTTGGGCTGTGAGCACAACCCCCATCTGTGGACGTCAGGCCCTCATATCATCCTCATGGAGTCGGTTTCTAACCGTTTGTGCAGACACATGCACATTTGTGGCCTGCTGGAGATCATTTTGCAGGGCTCTGGCAGTGTTCCTCCTGTTCCTCCTTGCACAAAGGCGGAGGTAACGGTCCTGCTGCTGGGTTGTTGCCCTCCTACGGCCTCCTCCATGTCTCCTGGTGTACTGGCCTGTCTCCTGGTAGCGCCTCCATCCTGTCACACTACACTGACAGACACAGCAAACCTTTTTGCCACAGCTTGCATTGATGTGCCATCCTGGATGAGCTGCACTACCTGAGCCACTTGTGTGGGTTGTAGAGTCCGTCTCATGCTACCACGAGTGTGAAAGCACCACCAACATTCAAAAATGACCAAAACATCAGCCAGAAAGCATAGGTACTGAGAAGTGGTCTGTGGTCCCCACCTGCAGAACCACTCCTTTATTGAGTGTGTCATGCTAATTGCCAATGATTTCCACCTGTTGTCTATTCCATTTGCACAACAGCAGGTGAAATTGATTGTCAGTTGAAGTGGACAGTTTGATTTCACAGAAGTTTGATTTACTTGAAGTTATATTGTGTTGTTTCAGTGTTCCCTTTATTTTTTTGAGCAGTGTATATATATATATATATATATATATATATATATATATATATATATACACAAGGTCTTGTTCCAGAATGTGTTACAGACCACTTTCAAAAAAAAAAAAATCCCCATAATATTCATTGTTGAGAGTGGGCTATGCACAGACAAAATCAGTGCACCTCCTTTAACAGTGTTAAGTATTAGTAGGAATAATAATAATAATAATAATAATAATAATAATAATAATAATTATTATTATTATTATTATTATTATTATTATTATTATTATTATTATAGTATATAAAGGCTTTTTAATATTTTAAACTTTTGTTCCAGAATGTGTTACAGACCACTTTCATTTTTTTGTTTTTTTCTTTCTTTTTTTTTCCTTCCATAATATTCCTTGTTGAGAGCGGGCTATACACAGAATATCAGTGCTATGTTATACCACCTTTATGTGAGAAACAAACATATGTTTTCCATTACCAACAGTTGTTTTTCTTTTCAAAAAATCCAAAATTGTTACAAATGGATCTACAGCCTTTTGGAATTAAATTTTTCATACATATCCTGTATCATGTACACAGAACAAGGGTACCAATAATTATGGAGCTGACTGTGTATGCATTTAAAGGGGTTATTGTACAGGTCCCTTGGCAGTTTATAGCAATGTGCGTCTCGAGCGCAGTAATACACAGCTGTGTCCTCAGGCTGGAAGTTTTGACCCTGTAAAAGCACTGTGTTGCTGGACGAGTCTGCAGTGAAGCTGATCTTGCTCTTTAGTGAGTCTTTGGCCCCAGTATTGCTCGTACTGCAGAAATATCCTATCCATTCTGGCGCTTTTCCTGCTGAGTGTCGTACCCAGATGGTGTAGCCTCCACCTATGGCTGTATATCCAGTAACCTTACAGGTGATGGAGAAAGACTGTCCAGGTTTAACAACCATGGCAGCAGGCTGAACCAGCTCAATACATTCAACACCTGTGGACAACAAACATGAAATTATTCAGTATGACATAACAGTCTCTAAAAAACTATTAGCATCCTATCAGTATATTAAATGTGTAGAAAGAGTGTCAATATGTTCTAGATACACTTAGAGTATGCAGCTGTTAGCAGCAGCAGTAGACGTGTCAGTGTGGAGATCATGGTTTGTGTGGAAGCTGAACTCAGAGAAGCTGCTCACTGATCTGGTTAAGACTGGCTTAAGTAGTTTTACTGGATGCTGGATTTGCATGATGATGATTGACTCTGAAAAAACATTTCTATTTTTCCGTTAATATATTTACCATGAAATTGCACAGAAGCCTCAACATCTAAATTTAATATCTTTTTTTTTCAGAATTTAGTAATAGATATTATCAGATTTATATAAATCCAAGGACACTGTGTGCTAACATTCACTGTGCTCTCCTCATCCCTTTAAGCATCCTTACAGTGTAGGGCTGTGAAAAGTAGAGAAAGAGCGCCCCTCAGAGGCCTTAAAGTTGAATTGTAGTATTAGTGCTTATGAATTCAATTTTGGGTGTAGAAATGCTTGTGACCAATTTTACAGTGATTATGTTTTATGCTTTTATTATTTCATGTATCTTTCATAACAGTGAAAATGAAAATCTGATCATTATAATTTGACTGGCCTCACAAAGCAAAGCAAAGTTCAATCAGAGGCCCATCTATCTATCTATCTATCTATCTATCTATCTATCTATCTCTTTGTTTACTGTTTGCTGTTTAATCTAAACATACAGTATATTATTGTTGTCTGTTATTGTGTTAACTGTTTATTATTATAGTGCAGTTATTATTATAGTACAGTACTAATGTTATGTACATATGGTTGTGTGCAAAAGTTTGAACACCTTTGTTCAAAGTACATCATTTTGTAAATGAAAATACATTAACACATCCTCTGCGGAGAACACACTTAACTCTGGCACTTGTCAAATATATATGCAAATTTCTATTTATTGGGATTTTTGTTTTATTTTCTTGGACAGTGACTAAATATTTTTATGCATATTTCTTCTATAGCAAAGTGAAATCCCACTAGAACTGACTCTTGTGTTTTTGTACAGCTGCAGCAGCAGGTTGAATAACTGTGTGTATCGAGCGCAGTAATACACAGCGCTGTCCTCAGGCTGGAAATTCTGCCCTGTTAAAAACACTGTGCTGCTGGAAGCGTCTGCAGTGAAGCTGATTTTGCTCTTTAGTGAATCCTTCACTGAGCTGCTGCTGCTACACACATATCCAATATATTCCATTGGCTTTCCTGCTGGATGCCGTATCCAATAAGGACAGTAGCTGGATAGCGAGAACCCAGACAATTTACAGGAGATCTTAAAAGACTCTCCGGGCTGCACAACCACATTTTCAGACTGGATCAGTTCAATAGAATGAACACCTGCAAAACAGCAACACAACATGTTATATTTTATAGGAAACAAATCCAACCTTGTTAAATATTGTCTTTTTTATATTCAAACCTTTTTTAAATGTTAGCTTTTTTTTAACACCGGCTGTTGTTTACATTGTGTGAACACTTCATGATGAATGGACCAATAGAACTGGACCAAACATTCTTCATCACTATATTATATATTATTTTATGTTCCATTTCACAGAGGCAATGTTTTCTTACAACAATGATGGTTAAGAGCAGCACAAGCCATGAAGTAATGTTATTTCAATACCACTTACAGGACGCAGCTGCCAGGAACAGCAGAAGAGAAACAGAGGACATGATGTTTAGCACTGGTGGAGGTTCTGCTCTGTGATCTCTACAGTGCTGAGGGCCTTTTATTATGCCTGTCTGTTCTGCTTTTGATGAAAAATGTAGGTAATTTACATCAACGGAAACATTTATCAAATTTGGGTCAAATCACATTCAACCTCTTCTTTTCCCAACGGAATTAACAGATTTTGTGTACATGACATGTTTATGAACAATGCAGTAACACTCAGTTTAAGTACATATTTACTCTGAAACAACCATTAAATACATTCATTAATGAGTAACGAGAATACACTGTAATAAACTAAAAACACTGATGCTTTTGTATACTTGATATGTTTACATATTGTATATGTAATATTACAGTAATAATATAATATTGCTCTGGTTCTTTGTTAGTAAACAAAGCTCATTTGTTTATGGAGCTAACAGTGTTGTAGTGAGGTTTTAGTGAAGGTAGGAGGCTAATGGTTCATTTTCCTGCTGGAAATATTATATTATTGAGCTGAAATTCTGAGCTTGATTCAAAATTGTAAGCCAGGTTTAACAACCATGGCAGCAGGCTGAACCAGCTCAATGCATTCAACACCTGTGGACACCAAGCATGAAATTATTTTCTCTAAAAAATATTAGTAGCCTATCAGTGTATTAAATGTGTAGAAAGAGTGTCAATATGTTCTAGATACACTTATAGGATGCAGCTGTTAGCAGCAGCAGCAGGTATGTAGGTGTGGGGATCATGGTTGGTGTGGAAGCTGATCTCAGAGGAGCTGCTCACTGATCTGTTTAAGACTGGGTTAAGTAGTTTTATTGGATGCTGGATTTGCATGATTTGCAATTTTACTCACATACAGAAGGACAGTCACTGTCCGAACAAACCCTCATATCTCTAAAACAATGACTTGACAGGAGAAAGGGAAAATTGTCTGAAATTCAGTAAATGCCACTGTTGCAAGATTTAATTCAGATTATTTTGGAGCAACATTTCTTTTGGTCCATTCATTAAGAAATATTCACACAAGGTAAAGCGAAGCCGGTTTAAAAAAATATAATATAAAGAAAAAGCGCATATACATAACAATATGAGACCATCTCACTCTCCACTTCTTGCAGTTCCAGATTATATCTGTGACACTGAATTTAAATATACTTATTGCATTTCACTGAAATACTTCACCTGATATAACTTACTTATCTGACATATTGCATTTTTGCACATTTTACTTATGTAACAAGATTGGCTGCTAGAATTGCTATATCAACAAAACACTCTATTCCGCTGCTGTTCTGGTTGTTATCTCAGTGACTGCTATGTTCATATATGCTAGGCTATCTGCTAATCTGCTAATATGTCATAATATGTTACATCCTCCTTTGCACAGCTCCACATACTCCCAGTACTGTGTACTACCTGTGTTCTGTTTTGTATTTATTGTTAGTTTATTTCTGTATTTATTACACTGTATTGTCTGCGCTGTGTATATTGTATTGTTTTGCACTTGTGTTCCTGTGTTGGTCCTGGAGAAATGTTGTTTTGTTTCACTGTGTACTTGTATATATCAAAGCAGCCCCCGACCTTTACACTACCACCACCACGTTTCACTGTTGGTATGATGTTCTTATGGTAGATTTATATGAATGGACCAATAGGAATGCTCCAAAATCACCTGGAATAAAATCTTACATTAACAGTGAAGAGCAATTTTTGCCTTCTAAATAATTAGGAGATATATTTTTGTTGTTTGTTTTTTTGTGTTTTTTTTTTTATGTACAAATATGTACAGTGCTAAACATTGTATATACATTTTGTTAATACAGAAAATCTGCAGTTGCAAATTAAGATCCCACTCGAACTGAAGACACTGGCTGTTGTGTTTTTGTACAGCTGCAGCAGCAGGTTGAATAACTGTGTGTATCGAGCGCAGTAATACACAGCGCTGTCCTCAGGCTGGAAATTCTGCCCTGTTAAAAACACTGTGCTGCTGGAAGCGTCTGCAGTGAAGCTGATTTTGCTCTTTAGTGAATCCTTCACTGAGCTGCTGCTGCTGCACACATGCCCCATATATTCCATTGGCTTTCCTGCTGGATGCCGTATCCAACGTGGACAGTAGCTGGATAGCGAGAACCCAGAGAATTTACAGGAGATCTTAAAAGACTCTCCGGGCCGCACAACCACATTTTCAGACTGGATCAGTTCAATAGAATGAACACCTGCAAAACATCAACACAACAGGTTATATTTTTATGAAAGCAAATTCAACCTTTTTATGTCATTTCTGTCATATCAAAGCACTTAAAAAAAAAAAATGTTTAGGATTTTTTGAAAACACCAGCTGTCTTTTACATTGTGTGAACAAGGTGAAGAGATTAATAGAATTAGTGAAAAACAATCATGTTACTTTAATGTATTTTAGTTTTCCCTTCTAGTGTAAATGCATCATTTCACAGAGGCAATTCTTTATACAACAATGACGTTTAAGAGCAGCACAAACAATTATATAATGTAATTTAAGTGCCACTTACAGGAAGCAGCTGCCAGAAACAGCAGAAGAGAAACGGAGCTCATGATGTTTATCACTGGTGGTGGTTCTGCTCTGTGATCTCTACAGACCAGAGCTTTTATTGTGTATGTCTGTTCCTGCTTTGATGAAAACGTAGGTGATTTACATCAACGGAAACATGAAATCTGGGTCAAATCACATTCAACCTCTTCTTCCCCAACTGAATAAACTTGTAATGATGTCGAGCATTTAAAAGCCAAAAGGAACCATTCAGCATCCAAGAGGAACCATTCGAACCTGTCACAGCAGGAACACTGCACACTGAGTCATAACTAACTTAGCTATTAATGTAATTTAGACCAATAGTTAAATCTACCTTCGCAGATTCATTGATGTCACAGTGGCAGACATGACAGAATTAAGAGATGAATGGAATTATCAATCAAATTAACAGCATTTTTAAACACTTCACTCTCAGTAATGTCACCAGCATTCAATAGGCACAATAATGGTATAATAATAAGTTATTATTTATAGTAGTAGTAGTAATTGTGGTTTGTGGTGGTACAAGAATTGTTAATAAACATTGACTAAGATGTGCTTAAATGAGTGTATATCATCAAATTCATGGAACACTTTTGCCCCATTTTAACTAGCTAACTTAGGAGAAGACCATCTAAATGGCGGTGGACTAAGGGGGCTCCAAATCCATGGACAGGGTAGTGGAGGGCTAATAAATTGTGCCACAATAGATGGGCTACAGTGACTAACTGTAAACCTACAAAGTGCATATATATGGTTTCTGTTAAAATAACCAGTGAGTATTTCATTTAGTGTTCCCGTTATTTGTGACAACTCGGTTAGTGATGTAGCACTTGAGTAAAAGATTAGAAGCAAACTTCAGACACCAAACATGTCTTAGCTGATTGACTATTTGGTAAATTTAATCTTTTGTCCCTTTAAAAAAACCCATATTAGCTGTGTTAAGATGAAGGTGACAAAAATTTCTTAGTAGATTCAAATCATTAAGGCTGCACTATGTAAGACTTTTGTTTGTGAAAATTAAAAAAAAAAGCAACATTACTGAGTCAGGAGATAAAAAATGGTGTGTGCTGCTGTGATAATGTACCAGATAAAGACGTCGGGTCAGATTTCACAGGACTTTTTCACACAATGCCGTACATCTTTAAATAGCAATGTAAGGTCCAGCTAGATGTTTAGGTCTCAAATGCAAAATCAACATTATACTGATAAAGATATGATGAAAATAATAGATAATTCACTCACAATCATGAGATTCATCCACTCAGGGATGGGAGGAAGGGGTCAGAAGCCGCATGTTACGTGCAATTACGCATTTCTACCGGAGAGGCCTCCAAATCCCCAAAACTTACATAGGTCAGCTTTAAGCATATTACTCACCAACAGTATATAGGTTAGGCCACATTGTATGTGTACTTTCATTTAACATATATTAACCCATTTTAACCATTTAGCCTTTAATCTTTATTATTATTATTATTATTATTATTATGTGAATAAATAACTTCAGACTTATTAAAACAAATGCAACATGACATTTTTTCATTGCACCACTGCAGTGTTGGACCTCATAGGCCTTCTCTCCCCTTATATATATGCTGAATAAGTCATGAATAATATAGAAATGTTGCCCCCTAAAGGCTAGTAAAATTAATTTGTTTATACATGACAGTTCCTTTGGGTGCAAAGGAGGGAAGTGCTGGTTTTTGCACAGCCTCTACAGCTGGTTGCATGACTGTGCGTCTCGAGCACAGTAATACACTGCGCTGTCTGCAGGCTGAAAGTTCTGCCCTCTTAGATACACTGTGTTGCTGGACGAGTCTGCAGTGAAGCTGATCTTGCTCTTTAGTGAGTCTTTGGCCCCAGTATTGCTCGTACTGCAGAACCATTCTATCCATTCCAGAGCTTTTCCTGCTGATTGTCGTATCCAGTTAGTACAGTCTCCACCGGTGACTGAATATCCAGTAACCTTACAGGTGATGGAGAAAGACTGGTCAGGCAACAACCATGGCAGCAGGCTGAACCAGCTCAATACATTCAACACCTGTGGACACAAATCAGGAAATTATTCAGCATTAAATTACACTTGCTAAAAACGCAAACCTAAGATAAGTGTTGATAAGTGTTACACTTATAGGATGCAGCTGCCAGAAACAGCAGAAAAGAAACCGAACACATGGTGTTTAGCATTTGTGATATTTCTGCTCTGTAATCTCTACAGCTCAGCGGGCCTTTTATTACGTGTGTCTGTTCCTGCTTTAATGAAAAAAAAGCTGACCACATCTCATCACAACCTCTTCTTTTTCCTCGTGCATTATAATTAAATCAGTTGAGCATTTAAAAAAATACTGACATTCAATGATGCAAAAGGAAGTATTAAAAGCATTAAAACCATTTTTTTTACATTTGACCGACCCCATGATGGACATGGTTGTGGCCTCCTTAATGACCCTTAATGATGCAGACTGGTTCTATTATTTTAGTCACTCATAGAATGGACCAAAGCAATGGACCAAACAGTGGCTACTGTTACTATTTTAATCTATGCTATGTTTTTGTGTCTGTGTTTCTAGACAACAGTGTGTCAGAAACCACATACGTCTATTTGAGATGACTTAACACCTTGACATGGTTTGAGGAGAGTGTGTGATGTTTTAGGCATGCAGTTAGCATGATGCTGATTTTTTGGGTCTGAAATTTCACTTCTTGTTAACTACATTAGCCACATAAGTGCAAAGCTAAAGAAGAAAACTTCAGGCTTAAAGACATCCATCCTCTAAACCGCTTATCCTTCTGGGTCACGGTGGGGTGCTGGAGCCTATCCCAGCTGTCACTGGGCGGAAGGCAGGATACACCCTGGACAGGTCGCCAGTCCATCGCAGGGCAGACAGACAGACATACACATTCACACACACACTCACACCTAGGGGCAATTCAGCATGTCCAATCAGCCTGACTGCATGTCTTTGGACTGTGGGAGGAAACCGGAGTACCCGGAGAAAACCCACGCAGACACGGGGAGAACAGGCAAACTCCACACAGAAATGACCCTGGTCACCCAGCCGGGAATTGAACCCAGGCCGTTCTTGCTGTGAGGCGACAGCGCTACCCACTGCGCCACCGTGCCGCCGGCTTAAAGACATGTCATGGTCAATTGATTAAATATGGGAAATCTGGGATATAAGTGGTGAAGTGGAGGAAATCATTTTTTATTTTTATTGTGATGAAACATACTCACTGGGTCTCTTATAGCTTGGGAGTCCTAAGTGACTGCTTATATTGCTTATAGAAAGAAATGGCCCTCAATTTTGTGCAATTTTGTGCAGCTACACCACTGTTCACCAGTTTGGAATAATTTCTCATATTAATAATTGCTGTTAATTTATTCAGTAATAACTCATACAGTGTATATGTACAGAAAGGATTTTGAGATGTTTTACTCAGTATTTGAAGAACTTTGAAAACCCATTACATGGTAAATTATCTATTTAGAGTAATTCCTTAAAAGGCTACCTGCCTTAAGATTTGAGATCACTACTGTTCAAATATGAAACGTTGTGCACTCTGGATTCTTCACACTTTATTCTGAATATTATTTTGTCATAACTTTATTCTTGAAGTCATACAACTTTCTTGGTCAATCATCTATAATTCTATTCTTCATCATTGTGGACACAGGCAACATTTTTTCATGTTTTACAGCGTCCTACTTCCAAATTGTTATAGTTGAACTCTCTTAAGCTATAGATCAGCATTGTTTTAGAATCATGGTCACACTTTATTTGGATGGTCCACTGTAGATGCTTTGCAGATGTTCAGTCTAGTTTTAACTAACTTTCAACTAAATATCTATGTAATGCAACTGAACTTTAAGTTGTATGTGAAAGATTCCATTAAATCTGTCCTTATCCCTAAACCTAGCCCTAATCCCAATCTTAAGGCAAAACCTTCACCTACTTCTAAACCTAATCTTAACATTAATGTTGTTCATATTCAATTATCACCAGAAAATTTGTTAATAATATAAGTATCTGTATATCATCTATAGGGGACCATCCAAATATACTGTGACCAGAATTATTTTATGCATGTAAAATTGGGTTTATTGGGTGAAAACTTGCAAGCTTTTAAATACTAATGTACATAATTAATACATAACCTTAAGGAGTGCACCAATTTTTATGACACTTCAGCACAGACATTATAATGCCCTTGTAATGCTCTAATTAAGCAATAAAAAGTTAGCAGCTGCTATTTAAATGGCTGCTTTTTGCTACTTTAAGCAGTAATTATGGTGCCAGAGTACTTTTACCTGTGTATTTTTCATCATAATCTTAAACCATCTTAATCATAAACAACCTTTATCTAAGCACTAGATCGTTTACTTTTGATTCCTATTAATACCTAAATACAGACAAAATGTATTTATTATTATTATTATTATTATTATATTATGTAAATTAATAACTTCAGGCTTATTAAAACAAATGCAACATGAAACTTTTTCATTGCACCACTGCAGCGTTGGACCTCATAGGCCTTCTTTCCTTTATAAAACCTTACATTTGCTGAATAAGTTATGAATAATATAGAAATGTTGCCCCCTAATGGCTAGTAAAGGTATCTTATTTATACATGACAGTCCCTTTGGGTGCAAAGGAGGGAAGTGCTGGTTTTTGTACAGCCTCTACAGCTGGTTGCATGACTGTGCATCTCGAGCACAGTAATACACTGCGCTGTCTGCAGGCTGAAAGTTCTGCCCTCTTAGATACACTGTGTTGCTGGACGAGTCTGCAGTGAAGCTGATCTTGCTCTTTAGTGAGTCTTTGGCCCCAGTACTGCTCGTACTGCAGAAATATCCTATCCATTCTGGAGCTTTTCCTGCTGAGTGTCGTAACCAGTTAGTACAGTATCTACTGGTGACCGAATATCCCGTAACCTTACAGGTGATGGAGAAAGACTGTCCAGGTTTAACAACCATGGCAGCAGGCTGGACCAGCTCAATGCATTCAACACCTGAGGACACCAAACATGACGTTAAATCGTATGAAATGACGGTCTCTAAGAAAAACTATCAGTAATCAAACAGTATATTAACTGTGGTGCAACAGCATCAGTATGTTTTAGGTACACTTACAGGTTGCAGATGTTAGTTATTGAGTATTAAATTAAACCTGCTATTACAAACCTAACTGTAGCCTACCAATATCTCGAACGTGTAGCAACTGCTAGCTGATAAGTGTTACACTTACAGGATGCAGCTGCCAGAAACAGCAGAAGAGAAACAGAGTACATGGTGTTTAGCATTAGTGATATTTCTGCTCTGTAACCTTTACAGCCCAGCAGGCCTTTTATTACGTGTGTCTGTTCCTGCTTTGATGAAAAAAAGATGATTTACATCAGCGCAAAAGCTGACCTCATCTCACCACAACCTCATCTTTTTTCACATGCATTGATTATTAAAGCAGTTCGGATTATCAAAGCAGTCATCATATCTTTATGAGTATAATGCTGATTTTGCATTTGAGACCTAAACATCTAGCTGGACCTTCTTTTTGAGTCTGTGTGACATTACTATGTAAAGACGTATGGCATTGTGTGAAAAAGTCCCGTAAAATCCGACCCGACATTATGTGGTACATTATCACAGCAGCGCACACCATTTTTATCGCTTGATTCAGAAATCAATTTTCACAAACAACTTTCTATGAATGTCACTTTTGTAAGCATCTATATACACATCCATAACTGTTATAATGCATTCATAAGACATTATAAACATAGCTATAAATATTTATAAAAATGCATTATACATCATAGCCATGTTTATTATGCATTATGAATTGTTAACATAATACATTATAAGTACTGATCATAACAAATTATAAGCGCTCATAAGTGGTATTTGTCCGCTCTAAGTAAAGTGAAGCGTACTGTACTAAAGCCTCCTCCAGTGTTAAGAGTGAGGCTTCAAGTTGAAGTATTTACTGAAGGATTTACTGAAACACTAAAACATACACAGTAAAGCACATTACAGGCTTCAAATGTCAGAGTTTAAACTAGTGCTGCCATCAGTGTTTTACCCAATGTGAGAAAGGTAATGTTCACCACCGTTAGCTTGGTCTTTGTCTTTACTTTACGCTCTCCAAGCTGGGACTGACTTCTTTGGCACTGACATTATAACATTTTATTAACTCTATTTATAATGCATTATATTAACAATTCATAATGTATAATAAACATGGCTATAAAATGTTATTCAGTGTAATTATCTTTTATAAATATTTATAACCATGTTTATAATGCCTTATGAATACATTATAACATGTTATAAATATGTTTATAGATGCTTACAAAGGTGACATTCATAGAAAGTGTTACTTTATTTTTATAAATATTAAAACCATGTTTATAATGCCTTATGAATGCATTATAACATGTTATAAATGTGATTATAGATGCTTACAAACATAACATTCATAAATAGTGTTAACCAAAGGGCCAAAGTACTTTTATGTGTGTATTTTACATCATAATCTTGTAAACAACCTTTATCTAAGCACTAGATCATTTTCTTTTGATTCCTATTCACACCTCATTTGTAAATATAGACAAAATGACACTGTTCTAAAGTAGAGATTCCCAGTTAACATGTACTAAGAATGTGTTAAATTTTGGCGTATAGGCCTAAAATGAAAATGGGTTCTGCATGAACTGTGTTTATTAACACTTCTAATCAATATTTATCCTGCTAGATTGATACTCTGGTTCCTATAACTCCATTCTGACTCAATCTGTGGAAATCCCTTTTAAATAGCTCCATGTTATTCTGTTACTGATTTATCTTGGAGGTTTTTGTGCAGGGCAGCTATGAGTTTGTCACACTGTGAGCTCGGGCGCAGTAATACACAGCTGTGTCCTCAGACTGGAAGTTTTGACCCTGTAAAAATAACGTGTTGCTGGAGGCGTCTACAGTGAAGCTGATCTTGCTCCTTAGCGAACTTTTACTCCCAGTGTTGCTCGTACTGCAGAACCATCCGAGCCATTCTGGAGCTTTTCCCACTGAGTGCCGTATCCAGTGAGTGCAGCTAGTTGCGGCTGTATATCCAGTGATTTTGCAGGCGATGGAGAAAGACTGGTCAGGTTTAACCACCATAGCAGCAGGCTGGACCAGCTCAACACATTCGACTCCTGTGAAAATGTAAATCAGATTTGTGCAGTAAGAATTATTCTGTTTTAGGAGTAGCTGAAGTACTAAAAGTAGTCTTTGTACGTGACTCAGCAGGTGATATGTGACAAGGACAGTGTCGTGCTTACTAGTTGCAGCTGTTAGCAGCAGAAGTGGAAGGAGAGATGAGGAGAACATGGTTTGTGTGGAAGCTGAACTCAGCTGAGTTGCTCTTTGCTTTTCTTAAGAACTCAACAAGTGGTTTTATGGGGTCTTGGATTTGCATGACAGCATTTGCACAAAGGCCCTGTTGGCCTACACATCATGGGACTAGATTAGATTAGATTCTATTAAATACAGTTACATTAGATTACATTAGATAAAATGAGATTAGACTTGATTAGACTAGATAGATTCAATTAGATTACAACTCAACATGTACTTTTGTGGGGCGTTGGATTTGCATGACAGCATTTACACAAAGGCCCTGCTGGCTTACAAGTTTATGCAACTAGATTAGATTAGATTAGATTCTATTGAATAAAATTAGATTAGATTAGATTAGATTAGATTTGATACAATTACCTTAGATTAGATTAGGAAAAAGATTCAATTATATTTGATACCATTACATTAGATTAGAGTAGATCGGATTAGATTAGATTAGATTAGATTAATGTTCAATTTTATTATAATTCACTAAGTAGTTTTTAGGGTGTTGGATTTACAAGATAGCTTTTGCTCAAGGCATGTACATCATGCGACTGGATTGGATTAGATAAGATGCAAATTGATTAGGTTGGAATATATACAATTAGATTAGATTAGATTAGATTAGATTAGATTAGATTAGATTAGATTAGATATGTTCCATAAGACTACAACTCAGTTTTATAGGGTCCTGGATTTGTAAGGCAGCTTTGGCACAAAGGCCCTGTTGGCCTACACATTGTGCAAGTGGATTAGATTAGATTAGATTAGATTAGATTAGATTAGATTAGATTAGATTAGATTCAATAAAACCACCTTTATTTTCCACTGCAGTGGAAATTTGTCTTTGGTTCAAAATGACAAACATACAAAGTGACACATAAAACACAAACACATAAAACACAAATGCCTGTTAAAAACATCAATTAACAGTGCTGAGCATCAATATAGACGACACATTTATCACCAGTCATTCAGCTGAATAGGAACAATTTTATAATATTTAAAAGCCTTTTATATATATATATATATATATATATATATATATATATATATATATATATATATATATATATATATAATTGGTCAATACAAGCTAACATGCCCCATTTTCATGCAGTGTCCCTGTAGCCTTAATGAGAAAGCTTTAATATTCGCTAGAACAATAGCTGATGGTGCTTTGTGCTAAGATTAGTGATGTAGGCTGTGTTCAATTATGTTACAAAATATGTGGGAAATACTCATGACAGACCACTACAAACATTCAGAAGGCAATGCTAGATAAAAACCAGAGAAACTAGGTTATTGAAGATGATATTGGTGAAAGATAAAATCCAAAGAAGCCTTGTGTTTCACAGTCACTGTGTTCCTCCAGTCATTTCCTCTTAAAATGAGTGTGTATTTTGTGAATAATGGAGAAACGCTGCCACCCAGAGGCCGTAAAAGTGAAAAGTACTATTTACACACATTTACACACAGTTTATGGGTGAAACCCACAACATTTAAAAGTAAACTATGAATGTAAAAATGTCCTGTGTTTATTTGCTGAACTTCACTGAAAGAATAGAAATAATAGCCTTAAAATTAAAAGCAACAACAAATAGTTCATCTAGCCAGATGATCAATTCCACTCCAATCACTCTTTTGTAACTAAAGCTACAGTCATTTACTGAGTGTTTGTCATATTGAATAACAAAGTTGACTGAATTCTTTTCAGGACAGCTGCTGATGGAAAAGTGTTTTTTATTAATTCATTTATGTTATAGAAAACAAAATGTGCCATACAGAGTTGTATTAACTTAATAACATTAACTTAATTCTACATGTCGTGTTCAATGATCATTTTACTGTCTATAAACTGCAAGGAATGAAAGCACTGCATGATCAACGTAGCCTAAAAGTTTCTTAAGCATTTTCATTATGAAGTGAAATTATGACACAGCACATGCAAAAAATCATCGATTCGCATCAACAACTTTGGCCGAAGCACACAGGTGTTTCCTGAAGGCCATGAACTGGAAACTCTGAAATGCCCCAGCTGTAGGAACATACTATGTTTTAAATAAAAGGCTACTGAATAACTGATATTTCAATTATCTGTACATATTTAGAATTTTACACCCATTAAACATATTAAACTCAGACATCTGAGCCTTTTCTGCCTCATTTTAATCCACAATGTCTATTTATTTGTTAATATTATTGGGGAAAAAGAATATTAAATGTGTTATAACTTTGGTACATGCACAATTTTATGTTTTATTTATTTTTTTCCAGTATTTAAAAATAAAGCAAATAAACAGAAATTGTCAATTAAAATGTAAAGATGTTTGCTTTCCGTCAAGGATATGTTCACTTATATCCACTTGGAAAACCAAAAAAACAATTTAATTTGACTGGTGGCACTCAAACTTCACCCACTTGGTTTACAGTAAAGTCCTGTAAATATCCAACATCATACTATAAAATATTCTACAGTAATTTTATTATAATTTAAAGTAAGAAATTACAGCACTGTGTAAAACTTGTAGTTAAAATTCAGAATGTCCAGTTTCTCAAAGATGAAAGCTTTCAGTGCTGTTTATCTGATGGGGACAGTTTCGGTGGTTTACCAGGTCCTGCAGGTGGTTGTTAAGAGTCCAGTTTCCTCAGCATCTTTTCATTTTTAGTTTTGGAAACTATTTGTCTGTTTTCCCTTTTTTATTACCTCCTTCCTTATGCAGGTAGAATGTCTTATACCCAACCTCCGCAGTAATATCAATAATATCTCTTGGAAAATGTTTAACTTGTACTTTAATTGCCATTTTGACTAGAAATGAAACAAATGAGGAGTTGTTTCTGACTTTTGCACAGTACTGTATAGGAATAGCAGTAAAGGTCAATGTCAAGTTGCCAGTACATTACTGGACGCAACCACAGGAGACGTTTTTTCACAGGCATGAACACAGGCATGTTTTGTTTTACTGTGTACTTGTTTACAGCTAAAATGACAATAAAGCCTCTTGAATGTAAACTCGAATTCATGGTTCCATCAATTATAAGTCATGCAGGTCCTGCAGAAGCAAAGCAGCCCCAGACCATCACACTACCACCACCACGTTTCACTGTTGGTATGATGTTCTTATGATAGATTTATATGAATGGACCAACAGAAATGCTCCAAAATCACTTGGAATAAAATCTTACACTAACAGTGAAGAGCAATTTTGCCTTCTAAATAATTAGGAGATATATTTTTGTTGTTTTTTGTGTGTTTTTTTATGTACAAAAATGTACAGTGCTAAATATTCTATATACATTTTGTTAATACAGCAACTCTGCAGCTCCAAAATGAAATCCCACTAGAACTGAAGACACTGGCTGTTGTGTTTTTGTACAGCTGCAGCAGCAGGTTGAATAACTGTGTGTATCGAGCGCAGTAATACACAGCGCTGTCCTCAGGCTGGAAATTCTGCCCTGTTAAAAACACTGTGCTGCTGGAAGCGTCTGCAGTGAAGCTGATTTTGCTCTTTAGTGAATCCTTCACTGAACCGCCGCTGCTACACACATATCCAATATATTCCATTGGCTTTCCTGCTGGATGCCATATCCAATTAGGACAGTCGCTGGATATGGAGAACCCAGAGAATTTACAGGAGATCTTAAAAGACTCTCCGGGCCGCACAACCACATTTTCTGACTGGACAAATTCAATAGAATGAACACCTGGAAAAGATCAACACAACATGTTGTATTTTTATGATAGCAAATTCAACCTTGTTATATGTCGTCTCTGTCATATCAAAGAATTAAAAAAAAAAAGATTTTTTAAAAGCACCAGCTCTCATTTACATTGTGTGAACATTTCAAGATGAAGAGATTAATAGAATTAGTGAAAAACAATCACGTTACATCATGTTAATGAATATTGCTTTTCCATTCTACTGTACGTGCACCATTTCGCATCACCATCAGAGCTCATGATGTTTATCACTGGTGGTGGTTCTGCTCTGTGATCTCTACAGACCAGCGGGCCTTTTATTATGCCTGTCTGTCCCTGCTTCGATGAAAACGTAGGTGATTTACATCAACGGAAACATGAAATCTGGGTCAAATCACATTCAACCTCTTCTTCTCTCAACTAAATGAATTATTAATGATGTGGAGGATTTAAAAGCAAAAAGGAACCATTAAGCAACCAAGAGGAACCACTGGAACCTGTCACAGCAGGAACACTGCACACTGAGTTATAACTAACTTAGCTATTAATGTAATTTAGACCAACCTAAATCTGCCTTCGAGGATTCATTGATGTCACAGTGGTAGATACTGTATTACAGAATTTTGGAAATGGATGGAATTATCAATGAAATTAACCACTTTAAACACTTTAAAGTCACAATAATGTGACTTGCATTTAATAGGCACAGTAATGGTATTATAATAAGATATTCATAATAGTAATTGTGGTTTCTGGGGGTAGAAGAATTGTTAATAAACATTCACCAAGATGTGCTTAAATGAGTGTACATGATCAAATTCATGGAACATTTTTTTCCTATATTATTTTTAGCTGCCCCACCTTGGAGAAGACCATCTGGCTAGTGCTCCCCACTTAATTTAAGTCTGAATAGTCAGTTTCTGAGCCCAGAGCCACTCTTCACTGGATATTTCTGAGTGGTTGTCCACTCTCAACCTAGCAGTGACACACACTGATGTGTGTAAAAATGCTGTGTCTGATACACTCGTACCAGCACCACACACATTACCATGTCAGTGTCAATGCTGCGCTGAGAATGTAAACCAAATAATATCTGAATATTGGTGGTCCTATGGTGCTCCCAATCCACGGACGGGGTACAGGGGGGTCAGATTTCCCAGGACTTTTTCATATCATACCATACATCTTTACATAGTAACATCACACACATACTCAAAAAGAAGGTCCAGCTTGATGTTTAGGTCTCAAGTGAACATTATACTGATAAAGATATTATGAAAATATCATGAGATTCATCCACTCAGGGATGGGAGGAAGGGCTCGGAAGCCCTGTTATAACCCTGTTACAAAATGCTCTTCTGCATGTTACATGCAATTACGCATTTCTACCAGAGAGGCCTCCAAATCCCCAAAACTTACATAGGTCAGCTTTAAGCATATTACTCACCAACAGTAAATAGGTTACGCCACATGTTACGTGCACTTTCATTTAACATATATTAACCCATTTTAACCATTTAGCCTTTTTATTATTATTATTATTATTATTATTATTATTATTATTATGTGAATAAATAACTTCAGACTTATTAAAAAAAATGCAACATGAAACTCTTTCATTGCACCGCTGCAGCGTTGGACCTCATAGGCCTTCTCTCTCCTTATATTGGCTGAATAAGTCATGAACAATATGGAAATGTTGCCCCCTAATGGCTAGTAAAGGTATCTTATTTATACATGACAATTCCTTTGGGTGCAGATGAGGGAAGTGCTGGTTTTTGCACAGCCTCTACAGCTGGTTGCATGACTGTGCATCTCGAGCACAGTAATACACTGCGCTGTCTGCAGGCTGAAAGTTCTGCCCTCTTAGATACACTGTGTTGCTGGACGAGTCTGCAGTAAAGCTGATCTTGCTCTTTAGTGAGTCTTTGGCCCCAGTATTGCTCGTACTGCAGAACCATCCTATCCATTCTGGAGCTTTTCCTGCTGAGTGTCATATCCAGTTAGTACAGTCTCCACCGGTGACCGAATATCCAGTAACCTTACAGGCAATGGAGAAAGACTGGTCAGGTTTAACCACCATAGCAGCAGGCTGGACCAGCTCAATACATTCAACACCTGTGAAAATGTAAATCAGATTTGTGCAGTAAGAATTATTCTGTTTAAAGAGTAGCTAAAGAGTCTTTGTACATGACTCAGCAGGTGATATGTGACAAGGAGAGTGTCGTGCTTACTAGTTGCAGCTGTTAGCAGCAGAAGTGGAAGGAGAGATGAGGAGAACATGGTTTGTGTGGAAGCTGAACTCAGCTGAGTTGCTCTTTGCTTTTCTTAGGAACTCAACAAGTGGTTTTATGGGGTCTTGGATTTGCATGACAGCATTTGCACAAAGGCCCTGTTGGCCTGCACATCATGGGACTAGATTAGATTAGATTCTATTAAATACAGTTGCATTAGATTACATTAGATAAAATGAGATTAGACTTGATTAGACTAGATAGATTCAATTAGATTACAACTCAACATGTACTTTTGTGGGCTGTTGGATTTGCATGACAGCATTTACACAAAGGCCCTGCTGTCTTACAAATTATGCAACTAGATTAGATTAGATTAGATTAGATTCTATTGAATACAATTAGATTAGATTAGATTAGATTAGATTTGATACCATTACATTAGATTAGATTATGAAAAAAGATTCAATTATATTTGATAAAATTATATTAGATTAGATTAGATTAGATTAGATTAGATATGTTCAATTTTATTATAATTCACTAAGTAGTTTTTAGGGTGTTGGATTTACAAGATAGCTTTTGCACAAAGGCATATACATCATGCGACTGGATTGGATTAGATTAGATGCAATTTGATTAGATTGGAATATATACAATTAGATTAGATAGATTAGTTTACACTGATTATATTAGATTAGATTAGATTAGATTAGATATGTTCCATAAGACTACAACTCAGTTTTATGTCCTGGATTTGTAAGGCAGCTTTGGCACTGTTGGCCTACACATTGTGCAAGTGGATTAGATTAGATTAGATTTGGTAGATTTATTTAGATTAGATGCAGTTTAATTAGACTGGAAGAGATATAGATTAGATTAGATTAGATTAGATTAGATTAGATTAGATTAGATTCAATAAAACCACCTTTATTTTCCACTGCAGTGGAAATTTGTATTTGGTTCAAAATGACAAACATACAAAGTGACACATAAAACAAAAACACATAAAACACAAATGCCTATTAAAAACATCAATTAACAGTGCTGAGCATCAATATAGACGACACATTTATTACCATCATTCAGCTGAATAGGAACAGTTTTTTAATTATATATATATATATAATTAAATTGTCCAATACAAGTTAAATGCACCATTTTCATGCAGTGTCCCTGTAGCCTCAATGATAAAGCTTTAATATTCGCTAGAACAGAGTTGGTAAGTTTATCTCATAAATTATAATCGCCTTAACCAATAGCTGATGGTGCTTTGTGCTAAGATTAGTGATGTAGGCTGTGTTCAGTTATGTTAGAAAATATGTGGCAAATACTCATGACAGACCACTACAAACATTCAGAAGGCAATGCTAGATAAAAACCGGAGAAACGAGGTTATTGAAGATGATATTGGTGAAAGATAAATCCAAAGAAGCCTTGTGTTTCACAGTCACTGTGTTCCTCCAGTCATTTCCTCTTAAAATGAGTGTGTATTTTGTGAATAATGGAGAAACGCTGCCACCCAGAGGCCTTAAAAGTGAAAAGTACTATTTACACACATTTACACACAGTTTATGGGTGAAACCCACAACATTTAAAAGTAAACTATGAATGTAAAAATGTCCTGTGTTTATTTGCTGAACTTCACTGAAAGAATAGAAATAATAGCCTTAAAATTAAAAGCAACAACAAATAGTTCATCTAGCCAGATGATCAATTCCACTCCAATCACTCTTTTGTAACTAAAGCTACAGTCATTTACTGAGTGTTTGTAATATTGAATAACAAAGTTGGCTGAATTCTTTTCAGGACAGCTGCTGATGGAAAAGTGTTTTTTATTAATTCATTTATGTTATAGAAAACAAAATGTGCCATACAGAGTTGTATTAACTTAATAACATTAACTTAATTCTACATGTCGTGTTCACTGATCATTTTACTGTCTATAAACTGCAAAGAATGAAAGCACTGCATGATCAACGTAGCCTAAAAGTTTCTTAAGCATTTTCATTATGAAGTGAAATTATGACACAGCACATGCAAAAAATCATCGATTCGCATCAACAACTTTGTCCGAAGCACACAGGTGTTTCCTGAAGGCCATGAACTGGAAACTCTGAAATGCCCCAGCTGTGGGAACATACTATGTTTTAAATAAAAGGCTACTGAATAACTGATATTTCAATTATCTGTACATATTTAGAATTTTACACCCATTAAACATATTAAACTCAGACATCTGAGCCTTTTCCACCTCATTTTAATCCACAATGTCTATTTATTTGTTAATATTATTGGGGAAAAAGAATATTAAATGTGTTATAACTTTGGTACATGCACAATTTTATGTTTTATTTATTTTTTTCCAGTATTTAAAAATGAAGCAAATAAACAGAAATTGTCAATTAAAATATAAAGATGTTTGATTTCAAGGATTTGTTCCCTTATTTTCACTTAGAAAACCAAAAAAACAATTTAATTTGACTGGTGGCACTCAAACTTCATCCACTTGGTTTACAGTAAAGTCCTGTAAATATCCAACATCATACTATAAAACATTCTACTGTAATTTTATTATAATTTAAAGTAAGAAATTACAGCACTGTGTAAAACTTGTAGTTAAAATTCAGAATGTCCAGTTTCTCAAAGATGAAAGCTTTCAGTGCTGTTTATCTGATGGGGACAGTTTCGGTGGTTTACCAGGTCCTGCAGGTGGTTGTTAAGAGTCCAGTTTCCTCAGCATCTTTTCATTTTTAGTTTTGGAAACTATTTGTCTGTTTTCCCTTTTTTATTACCTCCTTCCTTATGCAGGTAGAATGTCTTATACCCAACCTCCACAGTAATATCAGTAATATCTCTTGGAAAATGTTTAACTTGTACTTTAATGGCCATTTAGACTAGAAATGAAACAAACGAGGAGTTGTTTCTGACTTTTGCACAGTACTGTATAGGAATAGCAGTAAAGGTCAATGTCAAGTTGCCAGTACATTACTGGACACAGGAGACGTTTATTCACAGGCATGAACAACCATGGCACAAGCAGTAACTCCAACTCTCATATACAGACCATTATATACCCATCTATGTGGTTATGATGTCTATAATGCCTAATGTGTTTAAACTTTGCTTATGTATTAAATGTAACAGTTTCAACTGTAGTCCTCTGTGTGCTTTGCAATCTTTGTGTTAGTGATCCCTCTTAACAACAGTGATATCACCTCAAACAGGGATCTTCAAATCCAGTTCCCTTTCCTGGATTTTCTAATCCTTGATAGGTATGACTCCACATGGCCAATCAGTTACCTCAACAGTTCAGTTATCTCCCAGCGTGTACAAAATCTAAGGCCAAAAACTAGTAATTGAGACGTCAGAGCTTTCCTGGTAATGTACCAGCTTCTGTTCACATTTAATCCCTCTAAGTTTTGGAGGAAGAGCTCAAGGTCTTGTGCAAATTTTTGCATTAACCTTACTGGCATTTCAAATCAGGCTTGTGTTCACACTCACCTCCATTAATTGCTGTTAAATTCCCAAATAAAAGCGTATGTGTGAAAAGGTCTTATTTCTTGATTTTTGGGAATTCTGAAAATTATTGTGTGGAATTGAATCTTGGGATCGAGACCCAACATTGAGATCGACATCAGAATTTCTGAAATCAAACAGTCCTGCAAGTATTACAATAACAACACTGCTGGACGAAGTTATGCTCCAATCTGAAAACCGGATACCAACGGAATAGAATGGTGACTGGGATAAAGAGGAAATTCTAGGAATCTCACTTCCACAGAACTATTAATACTACATGATTGTAACTTGATGCCTTCCGGTTCTAAAATTCTTCACAGCACATTCACTTAGAATTCCAAAATCCCATTTTTTATCATTTGCTACTTTGTTCACATTTTACTGCAAGTGATTACTCTGAGTTACACTGAGCAAACATGTTTTTGTACATAGTGGTGCCTGATTAGAGTCAGTGTGAGGCTCTTGCACAGTAATACACAGCTGTGTCCTCAGTCTGGAGGTTCTGTCCTCTTAATGTTATTGTGTTAGTGGACGTGTCTCTGGAGATGCTGAACTTGCTCCTCAGTGAATCTTTGTAAGGAATGTCTCCACCTGCGTAAACGAGCCCGATCCACTCCAGAGCTTTTCCTGCATGCTGTCGAACCCAAGCTGTAGCATAGGTGGTAACTGAGTAGGAGACTTCACAGTTGATGGTCAGAGTTTGACCTGGACTAACCATCAGGAAATCAGGCTGATTTAGCTCAACAGAGTGGATCCCTGTGAAAATATTACAGTTACTACACAGAAAAATACTGACAGATGATGAAAACAAATATATCATAATATGAAAGCTCACATGATGGAAATAGCAGCAGCAGTAATATATGTGCAAACACCATGTTTTGTAGTGAACGCTGTTCTTCTCTCTACAGTCTTTCTGCTGGGATTTGTAGTTTTTATGAAGAGGGGCCTCGACAGAAGATTTGCATTTACACACATGATCAGCAGTGGGTTTAAAAAACAGGAACACTGTGGGGAAATAAACACTAGTACATACACATACATACATCATCTAAACCGCTTATCCTTCTGGGTCGCGGTGGGGTGCTGGAGCCTATCCCAGCTGTCATTGGGCGGAAGGCTGAATACACCCTGGACAGGTCGCCAGTCCATCGCAGGGCAGACAGACAGACATACATACACAATCACACACACATTCACACCTAGGGGCAATTCAGCATGTCCAACTGGCCTGACTGCATGTTTTTTGGATGGTGGGAGTGATTTACACTATTGTTACAAGTTTGGAGTCACAGTTTTTATTAATATATGACCACTTTTGCTGCAGATGTAGAGGTGAGAGCAGGGAAAAACACATTTTGTTTTTTTGTTGAATAACTTTAAAAATATTTAAGCTGGAATAATTATATTTTTGTACCATGCAACATTTACATCTATGCTCCAAACAAACACTTGAACTTTGTTTCTACCACAAGCTGTTCATGTGCAATTCCACCAAAATTGATGGGAAGCACAATATTACAGTTTACCCCATTGGTGGGTTCACTGTAACAGACAGAGGGTCAGTTTAACTCTTGCTAAAAAAGTCTGATGAATGAATGCAAAACAGAGTTAATTCAATGTAATTCTGTGTTGTAAGACACAAACATATTTCCCAGCCAAACTGCATTATATATTATCTATTTATAATACGCACAGCTCAATTGATAGATACACATCAAATTGTATATGAAAACTGACATGAGACTGTGTGTCAAACCATGACACGTTTTTGTCCAGTGAAGGACAGTTAAATAAAAACATCACACTTCAGTAAAATATGGAAAACTGTTTCTGAATAACTGTTAATGTCAGTTTCACTGATATACTTATTTAAAACCAAAATACTAACATCTGAAAGATACTAATAAAGTAGAAGAAAATCCCTGTTTTCAGATGTTTTCATGTTTTCCTTTAAAATCTGTGTAAACATATGGAACAAAAAGACAAAACTGACTTTACTTGTCTTTGTTTACTAAAGGTGGCTTAGTTGTAACACTGTGTTTCAACTAACCCTGCAGCAGAGAGGCTGTACTTGAGCCTATCTAGCACTTGCTGTGAGCTTGTCAGCTGCTTCAAAACCATGCTGCATTGTAGGAAACAAGGTGGTGATATTAGACTGGATGTTGTGATTTACATTAACAGCTTAGTAACCAAAAAAAAAGAAAACTTTTGAAAAAAATGACATACATGCCCTGATCTCTTTAAAACACTGATGAATCGCTCTGAATTTTGGTGGGAGGTCATGCCTTGGAAATGTGGTAATGTGGCCAGAAGCTCACGCTGCTTGACCTTCTTTAACAACATAAAACGTCTGTGTTAAATTGTCGCCCACACTCCCCTATATAAAGTGATTCTATTACTATGGTTGAGAACTTAAGTAACTACTTTAACAAAGATGTAAAAGTGAGTCTTATTCTCATTCATAAACACTACCACTACTGTAATGTTTTCCCTAATATGATGACTTAATAATCAAATCACATAATCAAATACAAAAGTGTAAAAAGGGTCCTCTGTGGTGACTTTCTGGCCTTGTCCACTTCAACTCACCATTCAGATGTCATCACACATACATTACACAAGCGGCCACTCGTGGCAGATGGGGAGGAGTGGACCCTGAGGATTATTCAAAGAGTGCGCTAACCCACTTCAGGTTAGCCACAGCGAGCTAATTGACTAGATGGAGAGGTTTGCAGTTCAACATGATTTTTTTTGCTTGTTTGTTTGTTTGTGCGAAGTTTGAACACAAGTTTCATGACATTTGTGAGTAATTACTTTATCTGGCTAAACACTGTAGAACCGTGGTGCCGTACCTTTGTTGTAGGTATTAGCTGGGTAGCCTTTAGCATACTAACTACCCAGCTAGCAGAGGAAAGTGATGAAATCATGTATAAGGATGGAAATTTTGCAACCTGAAGCCCAATGGATGAGCCCTTTAGGGTGCTATATAAGGGTGCTAATGAGGACAGCCTGTGACAGCCTGTGACAACTGCCACCTACAGTTCAGACCGGATCAAACTTTTATTTGTTAGTGAAGACTGCCCCCTACAAGTTCTATGAGGTACTGACTGCAGCTTCACTTTAAAAGGCTCTAACTGAGGCAGTGTTTTCTAACAGAGAGCTGTTTTTGTACAGGGTGTCTGTTGATGTGTTTCACTGTGGTACTGACGAGCGCAGTAATACACAGCTGTGTCTCCAGTCTGCAGATTCTGTCCTCTTAAGGTCACTGTGCTGCTGGACGTGTCTCTAGTAATTTCAAACCTGCTTTTGAGTTTATCACTGTAGCCAGTGCTACCACCACCACAGATATACCCAATCCACTCCAGAGCTTTTCCTGCAGGCTGCCGTATCCAGTGTGAACATTAGCTGGTATCAGTCAGTGAATATCCAGAAACTTTACAGGTCAGTGACATCGACTGACCAGGATTTACGACCATGGATCCAGGCTGGGTCAGCTCAACACTGTGAACACCTGTTAAACAAATGTTGTTAATATATTAAAGTACCTAAAAGTTATTTTATGGAAAATTACACTCACAGGTCACAGTGGCCAGCAGCAGCAGCAGCAGTAGAGATGGAGAGAACATGGTGAAAGGGAGTCAAGGCTGTTGGTCTTCACCTCCTCCTTCTTAAATATGTAGTATAAGACAGAATATTTGCATACAGCTGCTCTAATACAAATACAGATGTGACAACAATAATATTAAACACTACAGATGCAATATATTAGATTAAGAACTTATACTGAAAAACAGCATTGTTGAGTTAAACTGTTGAAAAATGACTTACATGCCCTGAAAACATTCTTTGGCACAGATCTGTTTAAAACACTGATGAATGGCTCTGAATTTTGGTGGGAGTTCATGGCTAGGAAATGTATTAATGTGGCCAGAAGCTCACGGTGCTTGACATTCTTGAACAACATAAAAAGTGTGTGTTAAATTGCACCCCGCGTTAGGTTGCTCCCCACACTCCCCTATATAAAATGATATGGTTGAGAACTTAAGTAACTACTTTAACAAAGATGTAAAAATAAGTGAGTCTTATTAATTCTCATTCATAGACACTATCACTACTGTAATGTTTTCCCTATTATGATGACTCCCACTTAATCAAATACGAATGTGAAATTTGCACTGCAATAAGTTTTTGTTTGTTTGTGTTTTGGCGAAGTTTGAACATAAGTTTCATGACATTTGTGAGTAATTACTTTATCTGGCTACACACTGTAGAACCGTGGTGTCGTAACTTTGTTGTAGGTGTTAGCTGTGTAGCCTTTAGCCTTCATGCTAACTACCCAGCTAGCAGTGGAAAGTGATGAATTCATGTATAAAGATTTAAAGGTATAAAGGTTTGCAACCTGAAGCCCAATTGATTGAACGTTATGGTTTTGAGGTATTTTAAAGTATTTTAAAGTGTTTTTTGCAATGGCAAATAAACAGCTTTGCCCACCATTATTTTCAGGATTGAAGAGGGAAATGTGTCAGGTCGCAATGGCTTCTGGGCAAACTTTATTTAAGTTCTAGTATAAGTGAGTTCATCAACCCTATGCTGTTTAGCTGAGGGAGCCAATTCTCCATTCATTGAGTGCCATAGCCAGTATTGTAAATGTGAGTGAGCCAATAAAAAAAAACATTGCACATTTTTTCTAAATGCTTATGTGTCCCTTCTTTAGGATCGTCACAACACGCTTCATCAGTTATTGCAACAATATGGCATTCATATGTTTTCCCACATCTTGTAATCTTCTTCATTATAAATTCATACATATTTAAGGCCATTTATCTGCGAAAAAAAAAGTTTTTTTTATGAGTTAGCTTGCTATCTAGCTTAGCTTTTGTTTGCTCATTTATAGAATTGTGTAGTGTGTTGCTTTAAAATATGAGACTGAGTAGTCGATTAAGCTGAGCGCTTAATGCTACTTTCATGAAACAGTTAGTAGGAATAACAGTATGAATGCATAAATGGTTTTATGCCAATTGTTTCTTCTTATACTGAGGCACACTAGACATTGTGAGCGCCCCCTAGGATGATTTTAAATCTTCAACTGTTTCATATTGAACCCTTACAGTGGAGATCCATTCCAGAGGGGATGTTTTTGTACAGGGTTTCTGTTAATGTGTCTCACTGTGTCCTTTGTCGTGCACAGTAATACACAGCTGTGTCTTCAGTCTGCAGATTCTGCCCTCTTAAGGTCACTGTGCTGCTGGACGTGTCCCTAGTAAGTTCAAACCTGCTTTTCAGTTTATCATTATAGTCAGTGTCACCAACATTACAAATCCTTCCGATCCACTCCAGAGTTTCTCCTGCGGGCTGCCGTATCCAGGCTGTACAGTAGTTCCCATCAGTAAACAAATATCCAGAAACTTGACAGGTCAGTGTCATCGACTGACCAGGATTTATGACTATGGATCCAGGCTGGGTCAGCTCAACACAGTGAACACCTGTTGAAATGTTGTTTTCATATATTTAAAGAAAAGGTCAAAGAACCCAGTGATGACTTTATAGCAAAATGAACACTCACGGGTCACAGAGGTCAGCAGCAGCAGCAGCAGCAGAGATGTAGAGAACATGGTGCGTGTTAAGGCTGAACCAGTGACAGCTGCTGGTCTTCACGTCCACCTGCTTAAATATGTATTAGTGGAGTGAACATTTGTATAAGGCTGCTCCCATCATAATGCAGACACTTAAACAGTCTTCATCACATGGATTCATCAATGTGTAACTTTGCATGATCTCTTTTAAACGTCACACCTTGGCTACGATGTATTAGATGAGTTAACTATCTCGTGATCTCAAGATAACAACTTTTATCTTGAGATCACGAGACAGCTAACTCATCACAAGATACTTAACCCATTATCTCAAGATAACAATTATAACTACCTCATGGCCTCTCCCGACTTCCGTAGAGTATATATTGAGTGTGTGCTCACATTAAATCAGATTAATAGTCATGTTGAAACTGGACACTAAAAACTCTTAGGAACAACATCACAGAAAAAAAAAAACATATTTGAAAGAAAGAACCTATCAATGGAATGTTCTTTAAAGAAATGAGCTATATGAGTGTGAAGAACATTTTCTAAATGTAAACAGCTTCCACATAACGTAAAGGCTCTACGCCAGTTATAAGATTTTTGTAGAACCATGAATCCAAGCCTAGAGCCTTTTAGAAGACTCTATATTAAGAGCAAAGTTTTTTAATCTTTTTTACGTTTTTAAAAGTTTTTAAACGAATAAACTGCACTTGGATATTTTTAGAAGGTATGTTACTTGTTTTGTTTAATTTAGTTCATCCTTTGTCTAAGAAAGTCTAAAAAAACCTGATTTTTCTGACTTTTATTTAGGTGTTGTGTTGTTACTGTAGTGTTCCAGGTGAATACTAGGTACTTAAGTAAGTAAGTTAAGTAAGTTGCTACGGCCCTAGTAGTAGTTGCTAGGGTATGATGGGGGGTTACAATGGTTTACCATTGATTGCCAGGGTATTGTTAGGTGGTTACTATGTTGTTCCAGGTGGTGGCCAGGTTGCTGCTGTGTGGATGCTGTTGTATTTCAGGTGGTTGGTAGGGTGTTGCAGCGTGGTTGCTATTGTGTTCCAGGTAGTTGCTAGGCTATTGCTATGTGTTTGTTACAGTAGTCCATTTGGTTGCTAGAGTGTTGCTAAAGCACATGACATGAGAAGAGAATACAAACTTTTGGCCACATACTTTACAATGTTTGTGGTAGAATGAGAGGTACAAATAATACAGTTTTAAATGTTGAGAATTCCTATGGGAAAAAATGTCATTTAAATTAAACAGTTGCTATGCAGAACCTGTGCATCCAAAGAAAAAGTGGTATGCAAGCGCACATCTCACAATCAGGCCAAACGTTCCAGATGTTGATCAACTTTAAATTGGGTTGACAAAGCTTGAAATGTTAAAGCAGTTGAAAACAGCTGTTGACTATTGAAAGCTCAAGCAGTTGCAAGGTGGTTGAAATGGTGTTCCAGGTGGCTGCTAGGGTGTTGCTAGATACAAATAATGGTACCCTATGTGGTTTCTAGGGTGTTGCTAGGTGGTTGCTATAATATTTCAGGCAGTTACTATGGTGTTGATAGGCAGTTGCTATTGATTTTTAGGTGGTTCCTAAGGTTTAAGGTGTGAGTCAAGGTGTAATGTCTGTGACAGTGTTTGAGGTGTCAACTGTGACATCATTTGTGGCAGTTAGATTTCAGTTTTCTGAATATTCCAGTCATAACTATAGGGAAAAAAATCATTTTAAGTAATCGCTGTATGAGAATGTCTGATCAGTACAAACACACTATGCCTGTATCAGCTTCACGGTTTCAGCTCAAAATTACAGGCCGTGAAAATGGTACAAATATCAGCATAAAACAATCATTCCAGTCAAGCTTAATTTAATAAGCAAATAATTCATTGCCATGTCCATTTGTATGCGTATAGGATCTGTGTTTCCCCCTAGCTGAATCGTAAAAAAGAATTCCAGTTTGACTTTGAGGGCACTCCCTTTGATTCCACTCGTATGCACTCAGAGTGTCTAGTGAAGACTGTAGATCACTACATCAGCTACAACAGCTACAAACAGCTCTCTTGACACTTTGAATGGACGGAGAAACATCAGATATTGAAAACTCTCTTGACTTTCAGGAAAAACACTACAGAAGCAGCAGCTCTGTAGAGTTAAACAAACAAAGGGCCTTGTTCACCAGTATCTTCCCATGATTTTCCTTAAATTTACTCTTAATGCTATGCTGTTGTGTTCTGGGGCAGCAGCATTAACAAAAGTGCTCTGAACAAAATGAACAAACTTATTAGGAAGGCTGGCTCTGTTGTAGGAGTCAAGCTGGACTCTTTGGAAGCTGTGGCAGAACAGAGGATGCTCAACAAGCTGTTAGCCATCTTGGACAACACCTCACACCCTCTGCATGCGACAGTCAATAAACAGAGAAGCACATTCAGTGTCAGACTGTTACAGCTGTGCTGTGTTAAAGAGCCATGTGAGATCTTTCTTACCTACTGATATACGGCTCTACAATGAGCCTCCTTACTGCAGAGACAGTACTGATCTCCTGCTGTCTGAACTGTGCTAAACCACATCAATGTGTCTCCTCTTCGATTAATACACACTGTGCAATATGTCACAACAATTACTGTAATGACACTTTCACTATGCACTTTACACTGTAATCTATCTATCTATCTATCTATCTATCTATCTATCTATCTATCTCTGCGCCAGATTCATGTCATTTTCTTAAACTACAGAATTTTTCACTTCTTTCTTCTCTTGAGTGTGTGTTGATTCTGTTCGTAAACTGTTAAAAAAATTGGTTCTTCAAGGGTTCTTTAGTAAAGAATGAGAACCATGAACATTCAAACAGTCATTTGCATGATTACAGGGTTCTTTGCATCATAAAAGGGTTTGTCAGACTGATGGACAATGTAGATGGTTCTATATAGCACCTTTTTGAAAATGGTTCTATATAGCACCAATTGTTATGGTGGTACGCTTATAACAATGGACAAGTCCTTTTGGGTGCTATATAGAACCACCTACAGCACATTCATGCACATTTTCCATCAATATAAAGAACTCTTTCATGATGCAAAGGGTTCTTTGAGTGTCCATGGTTCTATTTAGAGCTATTCCCTTTACTCAAAAACCTTTGAAGAACTATCTTTTTAAAGAGTGTACCTAAGAACAAATCCCAAATAAGGAAACATCAGTGAATGTCAGAATCTGTGTGAAAACTGCATGAATGGGTTTTAAAAAAGAAATTCTGAGAAAAGTTTTGAGAATGTTGGTAAATGAGGCCCAACGACTGGAAAGCTGCTCATGATGCAGCAACAACACCAAGAATTAAATATGTACCCAGGAATATAAGAAGCCTTGTAAGGAGTAATGCTAGTTTGTTTCTGCGACTGGCGAATACTGACACAGGCTGATGATGCAAATGTGTCCAAATGAATGTCATGTTTCAGGTGTTTTCATTGGCTATTCACTAAACTAAATAATTCTCCCCTATACAGCACATTACTGATGAGGACAGCCTGTGACAACTCCAAACTCAGTTTTATTTGTTAGTGAAGACTGCCCCCTACAGGTTTGATGAGGTACTGACTGTAGCATCACTTTAAAAGGCTCTAACTGAGGCAGTGTTTTCTAACAGAGAGCTGTTATTGTACAGGGTGTCTGTTGATGTGTTTCACTGTGGTACTGACGAGCGCAGTAATACACAGCTGTGTCTCCAGTCTGCAGATTCTGTCCTCTTAAGGTCACTGTGTTGCTGGACGTGTCCATAGTAATTTCAAACCTGCTTTTCAGTTTATCACTGTAGTCAGTGCCACCATCACTACAAATCCACCCAATCCACTCCAGAGCTTTTCCTGCAGGCTGCCGTATCCAGTGTGAACAGTAGCTGCTATCAGTCAGCGAATATCCAGAAACTTTACAGGTCAGTGACATCGACTGACCTGGAGTTATGACCACGGATCCAGGCTGGGTCAGCTCAACACTGTGAACACCTGTTAAACAAATAATGTTAATATATTAAAGTACCTAAAAGTCATTTTATAGCAAATTGAAAGACACTCACAGGTCACAGTGGTCAGCAGCAGCAGCAGTAGAGATGGAGAGAACATGGTGAAAGTGAGTAAAAGCTGCTGGTCTCCACCTCCACCTGCTTAAATATGTAGTACAAGGCAGAATATTTGCATACAGCTGCATACAGCTGCTATAATAGAAATGTCAAGTTACCATACCATTTTGGAGATATGAGGTTTTGTTCCAACAACAATGATATATATATATATATATATCATTGACGCAGACAGAACACTTCATTTATTGAAGGCAGAAATAGAAACATAGACATAAATTACAGTACACTATGAGAGACTAGGAATGAAAGTTTTTATCTATTTGCATATTTACATAGCATATAAGACAGATGTGTTGTATTTACATGAGAGCAGGTATTGCTCTGTGATATGAGGAATATCAGCAGTGTTTACAGTCTGAAGTGCATAGTGAGAGTGTCATTACAGTAGCAGTTATGATATATTGCACCGTGTGTATTAACAAGAGAGGAGATATAGTGATGTGGTTCAGCACAGTTCAGACACCAGAAGATCAGTACCGTCTCTGCAGTAAGGAGTCTCATTGTAGAGCTGTATAGCAGTGGGTAAAAAAGATCTTACACAGCACAGCTGTAGCAACCTGCCACTGAATGTGCTTCTCTGTTTATCCAGTGTAGCACGCAGGGGGTGTGAGGTGTTGTCCAAGATGGCTAACAGCTTGGTGAGCATCCTATGTTCTGCCACAACCTCCAGAGAGTCCAGCTCTACTCCTACAGTAGAGGCAGCCTTCCGAATCAGTTTGTTTAATTTGTTCAGAGCTCTTTTGTTAATGCTGCTGCCCCAGAACACAACAGCATAGAATACAGCACTCGCTACAACAGACTGGTAGGATGGTATAGGCTCCAGACACAGGGTAAGTGTTACAGCTCCAGTCCAGATACTTGTAGGTCCCAACCACCTCCACATCAACTCCATCAATGGTGACTGGTGACAAAGCAGGTTTGGACTTCCTAAAGTCCAGCACCATCTCCTTAGTCTTACTGATATTTAGCTGCAGCTGGCTCGGCTTACGCTCTGCGATGGACTGGCGACCTGTCCAGGGTGTTTCCTGCCTTCTGCCCGATGACAGCTGGTATAGGCTCCAGACCCACACCTCACAATGGCTGTGTCATCAGAGAATTTTTTCAGATGACATGACTCCGTGTTGTAATGTGAAATGGTTATGAATATTTTGATTTTGTTTATTAATTTGATTAGTTTATGAATATTCTGAAAAAATGAGTGCCTGATGTTCTGCTCTTCACATCTTTTCAGAACTATTCATGTTTAAAGGTATAAAACATTTGTAAATAAGTGTAGATTCTATAAATTCAGAAGATTGATCTCCTGCAGAACTGCTGTAATAACATTTAGAGATGCTGTACTGAGTGGATGTGTTTTTGTACAGCATGGCCACTGATCTGTGTCACTGTGAGCGTCGTGCACAGTAATACACCGCTGTGTCTCCAGTCTGCAGATTCTGTCCTCTTAAGGTCACTGTGCTGCTGGACGCGTCTCGAGAAACTGCCCCTTACAGGTTTTATGAGGTACTGACTGTAGCCTCACTTTAAAAGGCTCTAACTGAGGCAGTGTTTTCTAACAGAGAGCTGTTATTGTACAGGGTGTCTGTTGATGTGTCTCACTGTGGTATTGACGAGCGCAGTAATACACAGCTGTGTCTCCAGTCTGCAGATTCTGTCCTCTTAAGGTCACTGTGTTGCTGGACGTGTCCCTAGTAATTTCAAACCTGCTTTTCAGTTTATCACTGTAGTAAGCGTTACCACTACCACACATCTCTCCAACCCACTCCAGAGCTTTTCCTGCAGGCTGCCGTATCCAGTGTGTACAGTAGCTGCTATCAGTCACTGAATATCCAGAAACTTTACAGGTTAGTGACATCGACTGACCAGGTGTTACAACCATGGATCCAGGCTGAGTCAGCTCAATACAGTTAATACCTGTTAAAAATAAAGTTTTTTTTTTTACACTGGGAAAGAAGGTGTCTGTGGTTAATAAAGGTTTCTTATCTTCTAGATTCTCATAATAACTTACAGGATGCAGCTGACAAGAGCAAAACCAGTAGCTGTGTAAGGAACATGGTGAGTGCTGGAGCTCAACAACAACAAACTTAATCTTCACCACAGCAGGCTTAAATAAATAGGAACCACTGGAAATTTGCATAGAGCATCAGCTGATGTTCTGCTGCTCTG
>NW_023495898.1:107500-114836 GCF_904425465.1 Colossoma macropomum | reverse complement strand
TAATTGCTGGAGGAGCTGAGGAGAAATCTGGAACCCAATGTTGTTTTTCAACCTACATCACAAACAGCTGCTTTCCTGAACACAAGAACGTCTTTTTACTTTCACTGTACTTATGTTTGTTTATTCTAAGGATATGTGATGTTTTCAGAAGCACATATACACTTAATGCTTAGATATATGGTTTTAAATAATGTGCTTCGCTGCCTAATATTTCTGTCACACTACGTTTTGTTTGTTTTTCTGACACTGAAACATCAATAACGTGTACTTAATGTCTGCTTTGAGAAGAACTGAATAAGTGAAGGTCTCTGAATGATTTTGACACAGTACATTCAGGAATGCTGCTCTGGATCTGGATCTGCTATGATCATCACTGTAGTCTGGTAGGCTTCTTTCAGCAGACTGTGAGTCTCTGTGAGCTCTAAAAGTCTGTCTTTCAGTCTCTCCAGCTCTCTGTCCTTCTCCTCCATCTGTCTGCTGAGCTCTTCCTGCATCTTTGACTTTGAGGCCAGAATGTTTCTCTGGAGTTCAGGCAGGATGATCTTCATGAGGTTCCTCTCTGCCTCCATTCTGGCTTCTCCTTCATACGCCTCCCTGATCTCCTCCATCTCCTGTCTGTGTCTCTCCACCATCTCTCTCCTCTCTCTCTCTCTTTTTTCTTTTAGTCTCTTCACCTTTTCTTCCATTTCTGTTCTTTGCTTTAACTCTCTTTCCAGCTCTCGCTCCAGTTCTCTCTTTTTCTCATCATCCCTCTCTTCTTTCATCCTTCTCTCTAGCTCAGTTGTTCGGTCATTCAGTTGTTTTATCTCTCCTTCGTGCTCTTGTACTGCTCCCTCTACCTTCCTCAGAGAGTTCTGCACCTCCTTTTCTAGTTTTTCCTTCATTTCTTTTTCTTCTTTTAGCTTCTTTTCTTCTCTTTCTTTCATTATCTTTCTCTCCATGGCTCTGATCTGAGATTGTGTCTCCAGGTAGATCTCACTGCTGTAGAGTTTCTCTCTGTTTCCTTCCACCATCTTCTCTATCTTCTCCAGCAGCTCTGAGGTTTGAGAACCATCTCCGCTCTCCTTAATGCTGAGACAGTGAAACCTGTTCCCACATTTCTCTACGAGTCTCTGGACCTCCTGGTTTCCTGACTGGATAAACTCTTCAATGTTCTTCTCTTGGGCTTCATCAGTAACAGTGAAAAGGATCATGGTGTTCCTCCAACATCTCTCTCCAAAGATCTCCTCCATTTTCTCCAGCATGCCTCCCTCCTCTCCTGTAGACCGCTTCACTGGTACGACTAGGAGGAAGGCGTGGGGTCCTGGGGCGGACAGACGGACACAGAGTCCCACGTCCCGTCTCAGCTCCTCCAGAGAGAGTCCAGGACAGAACCAGTCAGGAGTGTCCACCACAGTCACCTGCCTCCCAGCCACCTCCCCCTGTCTGCTCTCACTCTGCTGCCTCACTGTAGACGCTCCAGCCTGGCTCCTCTCCTCTCTGCCCAGGATGGTGTTTCCTGCTGCTCTCTTCCCACATCCAGTCCTCCCCAGCAGCACCAGCCTGAGCTCTGCTACAGGAACTGACTCTGGAGAGGCTGAACTAGAGGACTCTCCACTCACTGTGAATCAACAACAATGAGGCATTAAATCTCTTGTTCAGTGATGTAATTATTATACTAAAATATATAAAAAAGAAATATTTAAGACAGTTTAGGAAATAAATGGAATCATTTACTAAGTGGAGGAAAGTCCTGCAGACTGTCTCTTCTCCTGAGTGGTGCTGCAGACTCTGGAATCTCTTCACTCACTATGAAACAGAACAACCAGCACAGAGGAGATTATGTTACTGACTCTGGATTCACCTTATAAACAGAAGAAACATTAGTGCCTCCATCTTGTTAATTTAGAGGCAGCGACTGTTGATCACTGAGGAGGCATTTAACTATATTTAAAAAGTGTTCTATGCTATAGTTATTAAATTATTAAAGAAGGAACCACAGTAAGTCACAGCTGAAGAGGAGTGTTATTATAGGGAGTAGCGTCTCTTTCTCTTCCACCTGGATCTCCTCTGGATCAGCAGCTCAGCTGCTCCTCTTTTCAGTAAAGAGCTCCTGCAGTGAGGCTGCATTATAATACTTTTACTGAGTTTAGTTTCATACTTTGCAGTTCTATAAATCTACTCAAAAAACAGGCTTATGGTGTTTGTTGTTGTCTTGGTTTGTGAGCATTCAATAAAAATGCCACCAGTGGCTGATGAAGAGGTCGTATCAATAAAATGATGAACTTTGGCTTCATTAAAGCAATAAAAACATGTTTCTATATCAGCGTCACATCAGACTGGATTGAATCATTTGTATTGTGGTGTTTTAGATTTCTTGTATCACATTCTGAACTTGTAGACTAGTTACTGTTAGTGCTGGTGAATCAGCTGAGCTCACAGAACTGCACAGTATAAACAGTGAGAACACAGCATCTCCAACTGTTCTACACATGTTCTCTGTTCTCATAGGTTCTCAAAGGTTGTTCTTTCAAGGAACGTTCTTCCTAAGAACACAAGTCTGTTCTTCTGGTTCAGGTAGAGAAACACTGTTTTCTGATGGCGCTCATCGTAAACCAGAAGATAAAAGACAAAAATCTGAAGAGCTGCTGCTTTTAAATGGGCGGAGCTGAATAAGATAAATAGTTTTAGTAGTTTATGTCAGGAAATTTATAAAAAGTTTGTTTTGCTGTTTAATGTTTTGCTGTTCACTCCAAACACTAAACTCTTGCACAGCTAAACATTACTGCACAAGTGACAAGTATTATATTTGTTTCATATTAAATCATATTTTTCTTGGAATATTCGTCTGTATTTTAATGTATTAAACATCTACAGTGTGATCAAAATTTTATAACAATGTACACATTTATATTTCAAATAATCTCATTTTAAGCATCTTCATTCAACAATATTAGTTACTTACAGTCTGGAGGAATCTCCTCTTTGCTGTTTCTCCTCCTGGCTGGAGCTGCTGAGTCTGGATCTGTTCTCTCCTGCAGCTGCTTGTTTCTCTCCTCTAGAAGTCTGTCTTTCTCCTCAACCTGCTGCTCTCTTTCCATTAGCTGTGTGTCTCTCTCTCTTAGAAGTCTCTCCTTCTCCTCCACCTCTTTCACTGTGACCTCCAGTAGAGTCTCTTTCTCTCTCAGCAGTTTGATCTGATTCTCCAGCTGTGAGTCTTTATCTTTAAGCTGTTTATTAACACTTTCTAATCTTTCATTAGTTTCCTTTAATAATGAATCTCTCTTATCAATTGTCTCTAAATGTTCTTTTAGAATCCTGTCTTTATCTTTCAGTTCTTCTTTTAATTCTTCATCTTTCTCCACAAGTCTTTTCTCCATTTCCTCCATTTGTTTTCTACGACTCTCTAAGGTCTTTGTTGTTTGTCTCAGTTCATCTTGTGTCTCTGTGAGAAGTTTGTCTTTCTCTTCTAAAATCTTCTCCTTCATCTGAAGTGTTGTTGTGTTTTCTGTCAGAAGTCTGTCTTTCTCCTCCACTTGTTCTTCTCTCTCCATTAGCTGTCTGTCTCTCTCAGAGAGAATGTGTTTTGTTTCTTTAAGCTGTTTGGTCTTTTCAGTTAAATCTGTAAGAAAATAGAAATTCAGTCTTTCTCAGTTCACAGTGTGCAAAGTTAACAGATACACAGTACTGAGATTTAACAGCAGTGTGAGTTTAATAGCTGTTAGGGAAACACTTAAGTGGAATAGATTTTATCTCTTTTACAAAAAGCCTGGAAAAAATCAACTGGAAAATAAAGAGTCAAATATATTCATAAAACATGAATGGTAGAGATTAATAACAATTACACTACCACTCAAAACTTTGTACACACCTACTTATAATTTTCCTTATTTTTACTATTTTCCACATTTTTGACTCAAAGTGAAGGAACAGATGTAGAATCATCAAGAGACCAAAAAGTGTTAAACACATCAAAAATCTCATATTTATAAAATTATCTTTCAGTCTGGAATTAATCAGGAGTTGAAATGAGGAAATTAATGGAAGAGATTAATTAATGACAATTACACCACCAGTCAAAAGTTTGGACAAACTTACTTACAGAATGTTTTCTTTCAATTATACTATTTTCCACATTTTACAATCTTAATGAAAACATCAAAACTGTAAAATAGCATATACAGAATTATGCAGAGACCATAAAAGTATAAACAAATAAAAAATATCTCCTGATTTATTTATTTATTTGTTATTTAAATTGCCGTTGTTTCACTTTCTTGCCTTGTTGTGCTTTAAACACTCCTGATATTCTCTCAAGCCAGTGTGAGTTTAAGAGGAGTCTGGCCAGTTCATTTCACTCCCATCATTAAAAATAACAGCAGTGTTGAAGTTTCTCATTCTATGTTGTGAAAACAAGTGCAGTTCATAAACCTGACTAAGCATTAATAAAGGCATTATAAGAACCTTTTCACTGTGGACCGGCTTGAGAGCGCCCCCAGCATCTGACAGACCTGCATGACATTAAGTGTCAGTTCTCCTCACTAAAGAATCTCTGCTCCTGGATGCTTTTCCAGCAGAACTGAAGCAGGTACACATGTGTCTGTTAGGGGTCGACCGATAATCAGCACAACTGGAGATCAGAGCCGATGGTCAGCATTTTCAGATTATCAGAATCAGCATATGAACCTGCTCTGGCCAATAAAAGGGCCTTTTGTTATTTACACACATATCTGACACCACCACAGTCAACAAAGCACACTCCTGTAGTCCGGCCCAATGACCCACCCACAGCGTTACGATGAACCAGCACTTCTGTATCTGTCTCTGTGTTCGTGTTGAGTAAATCCAAATAAACACGCTTTTCAGTTTTGCGTGAGATGCAGGAGGGAATGAAGCAGCGTCTGCTTCGCTCCCACAGCGAGAGGAAACAGGAAAATATGTCACAGTTGAACTGCGTAGTTGGAAAAAGCTGAATTCACTCGGTCATAGAATTTGCTCAGTGTGGTCAGACAAACCTGACTCATTACATTACATTACATCACATATACAACTCTCATTAATGAACACAGTTAATAAAGACTGAGCTTAAAGCTGAAACTCACCAGTCGTCTGTGATAAAATGAGCTTTTTCAGTGTTTCAGTTTCAGTCTGTAGGTCTGAATTCTGTTGTGCTGAAATGATAAAGACAGAATATTAATTTATCAGTCAGATATTTTACAGTCAGTCTGTGTCTTAAATTCTTACCTGTGTGTTTAAGTTGTTGATCTTTCTCTTCTAACTCTTTCTGTTGACGGCTGAGTTCAGTTCTCTGTTGGTCCAGTAGGACCATCATCTCCTGTAGTTTGCTGCTCTTGTCCTGCAGTTCTTTTCTCAGAGTCTCCAGCTGTGAGTCTTTATCTTTAAGCTGTGTCTGAGTCTCTTTGGTCATTTGGTCCAATTTTTCTTTTGTCTCTGTGAGGAGTGTTTCTTTCTCTTCCAGCATCTTGTCCTTCATCTGAAGTGTCTCTGTGTTTTTGGTCAGAAGTTTTTCTTTCTCTTGAATTTGTTTGTCTTTTTCCATCAGCTGTGCGTTTCTCTCCATTAAAATACTCTCTTTATGTTCATAACGTTTGGGCTCTTCTGAGGACTCTGTGAGAAACACATTCATTTAACACTGAAGACCCACCTGAGCAGCACATTGACTCATATATATTTGATCATATGTCCTCATTTCAGATTGTCACCATAATCAAACGTGTAATCAGTCTGTTCATTGTAACTTGTAACTTGAAAAGAGGTGTAATTTATTTGAGTTTTGGTTCATTCATAAATATATTTTCCTTGAAGCTTCTATATTTTCAACACTCATATTTATCTTTTTTAAATGTTCTGTTTTTTCTAACTGCTATTATTTATTATTATTTAATCTCATTCTTTAACTTGTTTTTGCAACTTTTTTAATAAAGTTTATGACTCTACTGGAAGTTAGTCTACAATTCCTCTATTAACTCTAGTGGCACAAACGTTTAATGTGAAATAAGCAGCTCACTGAAGAACCGATCAGATAAAAGAACAGATTCAGAGCAGCTGCTACACTGAATAAACTCAGTATCCACTCAGAAAAGCTGTCGATGTATGAAGGAGAGAAAAGGACAGAAAGAGGCTTTAAGTTAATGATCTTCTACAACAGGATCTCCAACAGAAACCCTGTTACTGCAGAAACCCACTCCAGCCTGCCCACTCTCAGAACTGTCAGTGGGGCAGTACCGCTCTTATCACTGGGGTGGGACCCTCAAGGGTCCATCTCAGTGCCTTTAGTCAGGGAACATAACTGAACCATGATATTTTCTAAGCTATACTGACTCCACACACCCCGTCTCGCCTCCAGGCTTTTATTTTACTGTTCTGTTTTAAAATATTAGGTTATAAAAAGATACAAATATGAACTTTTCACCTGGAAATAACTTACCTTGATGAACGAGAAATGTACCTGCCCGGTACCTTTATTTCTAACAGTGCACAGCTGCACTGATTTCTACTGAGGCTTTAATGATCTGAGCAAAGCTGACAGCAGTAGAATGTATTTTAGTTAAAGCTGGTTATTCTACTCTCTGTTCCACTGTTCATCACATCGCTGCATTTAATGAGGAGATTCCTAAATACAGCTTCCTCCTTCAGACCTATCAAACACCTCCCTCATCACCTCCCACCATCTGCTCTCTCACAGCAGCTACACAGAGTCACACAGAGATGAGCTAAGATCACTGAGTCAAGACTAAAACTAGACGTGCGTGGAACTTCGGCTCCGGACGAGGCCTGAAAAACTGTCCTTTTTCATCATCCTGTACTGTGTTGTGCTTGCTGTGTGAGTGCTGATGGAACCCTGAACTCTTTCTTTTGCAAGTGAGTTATTTGTGTTTTGAAATGACACCAAAACTGCTAAAACTACCAAAGAAGCCGGTTCAAACTGCACCACCAACTCATGCAGGTGCTGCAGGCCCGGCTTCCCCTGCCTCTGAATTTCTGCCAGTGTGGGCCAGACATCCACACCTGGAAAAATTCCTCCGTGAGGGGCTGGACAACATCTCAGCTCAACTCACTAACACAGAACAAGGACTTCAAGCTGTCCAAACAGAGCAGAAAGAGCTCAAAGAAACTTGCTTAAAGGAACCTTTTACAGAAATGGAGTTTATATTAAAAACATTTTTTTCATTAAAAAAAGATGATTTTGAAAAAAAAAGTTCACATTACAACATTTAAATCTTACAGGTTTAACAGGTTTTACTTTGTATCCTCTTTAAAACTCACCGATCGGCAGAACAGATTCCTTCATTTTCTTTCTCTCCTCTTCTGTCCATTCTCTGTCCCTCTGTAGGAG